>NW_011628177.1:3650-7698 GCF_000512975.1 Sesamum indicum
GACATCTTGCACGTGAAAAAGGGTTGTCAAGATAGAAATGAAGACTTAGAAATTGAAGTAGAATGGCAAACATAACAAGACGTAGAAGGCATTCGTTGGCGCAGAAGATAAAAGCAACACCTCACTTCTTTTATGTTCAAAATGGAAGTAAAACATATTCTACCATGACACCAAACACGCACACACACACACACACCACACACACAAACACACACACACACACACACACACCCCACACGCACACACACACACACACACCCACACACAGACACGCACACACCCCACCCAAATACACCCCCCCCCCCACACACACAAACCCACACACCCCACACGCACACACACCACACGCACACACACCCACACACATACACACGAATACACACACCACACACACACATAAAAAAAAAGAAAAAAGATGCATAGACAAGGAAATGTAAAAGCCGGAACAAGGGGCGGCATCACCAACAAAACTTCATAAGTTTGTGGTCGATAAAATTGAAAAAGAAGTGCAGTAGCTGATTAGAACATATAAAAATATATTTGTTGTCATCGTGATCCTAATAGAGACCTGCTACACCAATTGGTTAGAAGATCATAACCACCCAAGGCATTTACCAGATTTTATCAATTCACCACTCATTTTCCCTCACTATATCCCCTCTAGTGAAGTAAATCAATCCCAGACCACTCTTGCTAACGATATATATTGAAAGGAAAAAAAAGAAGAGGGACAATGCACTCTCTCCTGTCCTGTTATTGTACTTCATTTCAACAAATAATCTTTCATATGAGGTAAACAAAAATGAGAGACATCTTGCACGTGAAAAAGGGTTGTCAAGATAGAAATGAAGACTTAGAAATTGAAGTAGAATTGCAAATATAACAAGACGTAGAAGGCATTCGTTGACGCAGAAAATAAAAGCAACACCTCACTTCTTTTATGTTCAAAATGGAAGTAAAACATGTTCTACCATGACACCCCCCCCCAAAACCAACACCTCATTTCTTCTACGTTCAAAATGGAAGTAAAACATGCTATACCGTGAACAAACACAACCCACACGCACACACACACACACACCCACACCCACACCCACCCCCATACGCACGCACACACACACACACCAACACACACACACACACACCGACACTCACACACACCACACGCACACACACCCACACACATACATACAAATACACACACCACATGCACGCACACAAAAAAAAAAGAAAAAAGACATATAGACAAGGAAATGTAAAAGCCGGAACAAGGGGCGGCATCATACAACAAAACTTCTTATGTTTGTGGTCGATAAAATTGAAAAAGAAATGCAGTAGCTGATTGGAACATATAAAAATATATTTGTTGACATCGTGATGCTAACAGAAACCTGCTACACCAATTGGTTAGAAGATAATAACCACCCAAGGCATTTATCAGATTTTATCAATTCACCATTCATTTTTCGTCAATATATCCTTCTAGTGAAGTAAATCAGTCCAAGACCACTCTTGCTAACGAGATATATTGAAAGGAAAAAAAAGAAGAGGGACAATGCACTCTCTCCTGTCCTGTTATTGTTCTTCATTTCAATAAATACTCTTTCATATCAGGTAAACAAAAATGAGAATACACATTTATGCAAGCACACAAAAATTTTACAAAAGACATAAATAGAGCACAAAGACAAAAACTACCCGTAATGAATATATAATGCTGCGAAACTATAGTGACATCTTGCACGTGAAAAAGGGTTGTCAAGATAGAAATGAAGACTTAGAAATTGAAGTAGAATGGCAAACATAACAAGACGTAGAAGGCATTCGTTGGCGCAGAAGATAAAAGCAACACCTCACTTCTTTTATGTTCAAAATAGAAGTAAAACATGTTCTACCATGACACCCCCACACGCACACACACACACCACACACACACACACACACACACACACCCCAACACACCCACACACACACACGCGCACACCCCACCCACACACACACCCCCCCCCACACACAAACCCACACACCCCACACACACACACCGACACACACATACACAAACAAAAAAAAAACACACCGACACACACATACACAAACAAAAAAAAAAAAAGAAAAAAGACGCATAGACAAGGAAATGTAAAAGCCGAAAAAAGTGGCGGCATCATTAATCAAAACTTCTTAAGTTTGTGGTCGATAAAATTGAAAAAGAAATGCAATAGCTGATTATAACATATAAAAATATATTTGTTGACATCGTGATCCTAACAGAAACCTGCTACACCAATTGGTTCGAAGATAATAACCACACAAGGCATTTATCAGATTTTATCAATTCACCACTCATTTTCCCTCACTATATCCCTCTAGTGAAGTAAATCAATCCAAGACCACTCTTGCTAACGAGATATATTGAAAGGAAAAAAAAGAAGAGGGACAATGCACTCTCTCCTGTCCTGTTATTGTTATTCATTTCAATAAATACTCTTTCATATCATGTAAACAAAAATGAGAATACACATTTATGCAAGCACACAAAAATGTTACAAAAGACATAAATAGACCACAAAGACAAAAAATACCCGTAATGAATATATAATGCTGCGAAACTATAGTGACATCTTGCACGTGAAAAAGGGTTGTCAAGATAGAAATGAAGACTTAGAAATTGATGTAGAATGGCAAACAAAACAAGACGTAGAAGGCATTCGTTGGCACAGAAGATAAAAACAATAACTCACTTCTTTTATGTTCAAAATGGAAGTAAAACATGTTACTACCATGACACCCCCACACGCACACACACACACACCACACACACACACACACACACGCACACACCCCACCCAGACACACACCCCCCCGACACACAAACCCACACACCCCACACACACACACCGACACACACATACACACACAAAAAAAAAGAAAAAAAACGCATAGACAAGGAAATGTAAAAGCCGGAAAAAGTGGCGGCATCATTCAACAAAACTTCTTAAGTTTTTGGTCGATAAAATTGAAAAAGAAATGCAGTAGCTGATTATAACATATAAAAATATATTTGTTGACATCGTGATCCTAAAAGAAACCTGCTACACCAATTGGTTAGAAGATAATAACCACCCAAGGCATTTATCAGATTTTATCAATTCACCACTCATTTTCCCTCACTATATCCCTTCCCTCTAGTAAATCAATCCAAGACCACTCTTGCTAACGAGATATATTGAAAGGAAAAAAAAGAAGAGGGACAATGCACTCTCTCCTGTCCTGTTATTGTTATTCATTTCAATAAATACTCTTTCATATCAGGTAAACAAAAATGAGAATACACATTTATGCATGCGCACAAAAATGTTACAAAAGACATAAATAGACCACAAAGACAAACAATACCCGTAATGAATATATAATGCTGCGAAACTATAGTGACATCTTGCACGTGAAAAAGGGTTGTCAAGATAGAAATGAAGACATAGAAATTGAAGTAGAATTAACAATACGTAAAAGGCATTCGTTGGCGCAGAAGATAAAAGCAACACCTCACTTCTTTTATGTTCAAAATGGAAGTAAAAGATGTTCTACCATGACACCCCCACACGCACGCACACAGACACACAGCACACACACACACACACACACACACCCCACACGCACACACACACACACACACCCACACGCACACACACACACACACACCCACACCCACACACACACAGCACACCTCACACACACACGCCGACACACACATACACACACAAAAAAAAAGAAAAAAGACGCATAGACAAGGAAATGTAAAAGCCGGAACAAGGGGCGGCATCATTCAACAAAACTTCTTAAGTTTGTGGTCGTTAAAATTGAAAAAGAAATGCAGTAGCTGATTAGAACATATAAAAATATATTTGTTGACATCGTGAACCTAACAGGAACCAATTCACCATTTCCCTCACTATATCCCTCTAGTGAAGTAAATCAATCCAAGACCACTCTTGCTAACGAGATATATTGAAAGGAAAGAAAAGAAAAGGGACAATGCACTCTCTCCTGTCCT
>NW_011628177.1:9546-10056 GCF_000512975.1 Sesamum indicum
CACACACACACACACACACCACACACACGCACACACACACGCACGCGCAACACACCCACACACACACACATATACCCACACACCCCACACACACCCCACACACACACCCACCCACACACACACACACACACCCCACCCAGACACACACCCCCCCCACACACACCGACACATACATACACACAAAATAAAAAAAGAAAAAAGACGCATAGACAAGGAAATGTAAAAGCCGGAACAAGGGGCGGCATCATTCAACAAAAAACTTCTTAAGTTTATGGTCGATAGAATTGAAAAAGAAATGCAGTAGCTGATTAGAACATATAAAAATATTTTTGTTGACATCGTGATCCTAACAGAAACCTGCTACACCAATTGGTTAGAAGATAATAACCACCCAAGGCATTTATCAAATTTTATCAATTCACCACTCATTTTCCGTCACTATATCCCCTTTAGTGAAGTAAATCAATCCAAGACCACTCTTGCTAACGAGATATATTGAAAGGAAAAAAA
>NW_011628177.1:10436-12269 GCF_000512975.1 Sesamum indicum
CACACACACACACACACACACACACACACACACCCCACACGCACACACACACACACACCCACACACACACACGCACACACCCCACCAAGACACACACCCCCCCCACACACAAACCCACACACCCCACACACACACACCGACACATACATACACACACAAAAAAAAAAGAAAAAAGACGCATAGACAAGGAAATGTAAAAGCCGGAACAAGGGGCGACATCATTCAATAAAACTTCTTAAGTTTGTGGTCGATAAAATTGAAAAACAAATGCAGTAGCTGATTAGAACATATAAAAATGTATTTGTTGACATCGTGAACCTAACAGAAACCTTCTACACCAATTGGTTAGAAGATAATAACCACCTCAGGCATTTATCAGATTTTATCAATTCACCACTCATTTTCCCTCACTATATCCCCTTTAGTGAAGTAAATCAATCCAAGACTACTCTTGCTAACGAGATATATTGAAAGGAAAACAAAGAAGAGGGACAATGCATTCTCTCCTGTCCTGTTATTGTTCTTCATTTCAATAAAATTCTTTAATATTAGGTAAACAAAAATGAGAATACACATTTATGCAAGCACACAAAAATATTACAAAATACATAAATAGACCACAAAGACAAAAAATACCCGTAATGAATATATAATGCTGCGAAACTATAGTGACATCTTGCACATGAAAAAGGGTTGTCAAGATAGAAATGAAGACTTAGAAATTGAAGTAGAATGGCAAACATAACAAGACGTAGAAGGCATTCGTTGGCGCAGAAGATAAAAACAACACCTCACTTCTTTTATATTCAAAATGGAAGTAAATCATGTTCTACCATGACACCCCACATGCACACACACACGCACACACACACACACACCCCACACGCACACACCCCTCCCAGACACACCCCCCCTACACACCCCACACACAGACACCGACACACACATACACACACAAAAAAAAAAGAAAAAAGACGCATAGACAAGGAAATGTAAAAGCCGGAACAAGGGGCGACATCATTAATCAAAACTTCTTAAGTTTGGGGTCGATAAAATTGAAAAAGAAATGCAGTAGCTGATTAGAACATACAAAAATATATTTGTTGGCATCGTGATCCTAACAGAAACCTGCTACACCAATTGGTTAGAAGATAATAACCACCCAAGGCATTTATCAGATTTTATCAATTCACCACTCATTTTCCCTCACTATGTCCCTCTAGTGAAGTAAATCAATCCAATACCACTCTTGCTAACGAGATATATTGAAAGGAAAAAAAAGAAGAGGGACAATGCACTCTCTCCTGTCCTGTTATTGTTCCTCATTTCAATAAATACTCTTTCATATCAGGTAAAAAGAATAAAGAGAGATTCGATTGGCTAAAAATTAATTATTGGATTGTTTAAAGCAAATGCGAAGATTTCCAACTCTTCATCATTCATTTGACTTTGTTTAGCATTGCCCGACTGTGATGGAATGCCAAAATAAGAGCATATAACAAAGATAAGAATTAAAATTCAACCAAACTAAAATCAATTGTTTTTGTAAAAAATTATATGCTACTTACCTTCTGCTTTGTTTTCGATCTGACTGACAACATGGCCATTTCTTATATTACTTCTATTTCCATCTTCAATCTGAATGTTGTGGAAGTTTCAATACGGGTCATGAAGTAATTACATAACAGTGTGTTAATTTTTTATAATTTTCTACAATTGAAAAGTCAGTAAACAAAACATATCCACATAAATTTTGGTCATAAATGAAATCGAATTATGGATTTTGAATTTACCTGTGCAAGAATTAGATCATTCCTAGGGCAGCTAAATAGT
>NW_011628177.1:12924-14073 GCF_000512975.1 Sesamum indicum
ACATACACACACAAAAAAAAAGAAAAAAGACGCATAGACATGGAAATGTAAAAGCCGGAACAAGGGGCGGCATCATTCAACAAAACTTCTTAAGTTTGTGGTCGTTAAAATTGAAAAAGAAATGCAGTAGCTGATTAGAACATATAAAAATATATTTGTTGACATCGTGATCCTAACAGAAACCTGCTACACCAATTGGTTAGAAGATAATAACCATCCAAGGCATTTATCAGATTTTATCAATTCACCACTCATTTTCCCTCATTATATCCCCTTTAGTGAAGTAAATCAATCCAAGACCGCTCTTGCTAACGAGATATATTGAAAGGAAAACAAAGAAGAGGGACAATGCACTCTCTCCTGTCCTGTTATTGTTCTTCATTTCAATAAATACTCTTTCATATCAGGTAAAAAAAAATGAGAATACACATTTATGCAAGCACACAAAAATGTTACAAAAGACATAAATAGACCACAAAGACAAACAATACCCGCAATGAATATATAATGCTGCGAAACTATTGTGACATCTTGCACGTGAAAAAGGGTTGTCAAGATAGAAATGAAGACTTAGAAATTGAAATAGAATGACAAACATAACAAGACGTAAAAGGCATTCATTGGCGCAGAAGATAAAAGCAACACCTCACTTCTTTTATGTTCAAAATGGAAGTAAAACATGTTCTACCATGACACCCCCACACGCACACACACACACACACCACACACACACACACACACACACACGAGATATATTGAAAGGAAAAAAAAGAAGAGGGACAATACACTCTCTCCTGTCCTGTTATTGTTCTTCATTTCAATAAATACTCTTTTTAATATCAGGTAAACAAAAATGAGAATACACATTTATGCAAGCAAACAAAAATGTTACAAAAGACATAAATAGACCACAAAGACAAACAATACCCGTAATGAATATATAATGCTGCGAAACTATAGTGACATCTTGCACGTGAAAAAGGGTTGTCAAGATAGAAATGAAGACTTAGAAATTGAAGTAGAATGGCAAACATAACAAGACGTAGAAGGCATTCGTTGGCGCAGAAGATAAAAGCAACACCTCACTTCTTTTATGTTCAAAATGGATGTAAAACATGTTCTACCATGACACCCCCACACGCACACACA
>NW_011628177.1:16712-18864 GCF_000512975.1 Sesamum indicum
CTCATTATATCCCCTTTAGTGAAGTAAATCAATCCAAGACCACTCTTGCTAACGAGATATATTGAAAGGAAAAAAAAGAAGAGGGACAATGCACTCTCTCCTGTCCTGTTATTGTTCTTCATTTCAATAAATACTCTTTCATATCAGGTAAACAAAAATGAGAATACACATTTATGCAAGCACACAAAAATGTTACAAAAGACATAAATAGACCACAAAGACAAACAATACCCGTAATGAATATATAATGCTGCGAAACTATAGTGACATCTTGCACGTGAAAGAGGGTTGTCAAGATAGAAATGAAGACTTAGAAATTGAAGTAGAATGGCAAACATAACAAGACGTAGAAGGCATTCGTTGGCGCAGAAGATAAAAGCAACACCTCACTTCTTTTATGTTCAAAATGGAAGTAAAACATGTTCTACCATGACACCCCACACGCACACACACACGCACACACCACACACACACACACCCCACAAGCACACACACACACACACGCACACACCCCACCCAGACACACACCCCCCCCACACACACCGACACATACATACACACAAAAAAAAAAAAAGAAAAAAGACGCATAGACAAGGAAATGTAAAAGCCGGAACAAGGGGCGGCATCGTTCAACAAAAAACTTCTTAAGTTTGTGGTCGATAAAATTGAAAAAGAAATGCAGTAGCTGATTATAAAAATATATTTGTTGACATCGTGATCCTAACAGAAACCTGCTACACCAATTGGTTAGAAGATAATAACCATGCAAGGCATTTATCAGATTTTATCAATTCACCACTCATTTTCCCTCACTATATCCCCTTTAGTGAAGTAAATTAATCCAAGACCACTCTTGCTAACGAGATATATTGAAAGGAAATAAAAGAAGAGGGACAATGCACTCTCACCTGTCCTGTTATTGTTCTTTATTTCAATAAATACTCTTTTATATCAGGTAAACAAAAATGAGAATACACATTTATGCAAGCACACAAAAATATTACAAAAGAGATAAATAGACCACAAAGACAAACAATACCCGTAATGAATATATAATGTTGCAAAACTATAGTGACATCTTGCACGTGAAAAAGGGTTGTCAAGATAGAAATGAAGACTTAGAAATTGAAGTAGAATGGCAAACATAACAAGACGTAGAAGGCATTCGTTGGCGCAGAAGATAAAAGCAACACATCACTTCTTTTATATTCAAAATGGAAGTAAAACATGTTCTACAATGACACCCCCACACGGACACACACACACACACACCACACACACACACACACACACCCCACACGCACACACACACACACACACACCGACACACACATACACACAAAAAAAAAGAAAAAAGACGCATAGACAAGGAAATGTAAAAGCCGGAACAAGGGGCGACATTATTCAACAAAACTTCTTAAGTTTGTGGTCGATAAAATTGAAAAACAAATGCAGTAGCTGATTAGAACATATAAAAATATATTTGTTGACATCGTGATGCTAACAGAAACCTGCAACACCAATAGGTTAGAAGATAATAACCATCCAAGGCATTTATCAGATTTTATCAATTCACCACTCATTTTCCCTCATTATATCCCCTTTAGTGAAGTAATCAATCCAAGACCACTCTTGCTAACGAGATATATTGAAAGGAAAACAAAGAAGAGGGACAATGCACTCTCTCCTGTCCTGTTATTGTTCTTCATTTCAATAAATACTCTTTCATATCAGGTAAACAAAAATGAGAATATACATTTATGCAAGCACACAAAAATATTACAAAAGACATAAATAGACCGCGAAGACAAGCAATACCCGTAATGAATATATAATGCTGTGAAACTATAGTGACATCTTGCACGTGAAAAAGGTTGTCAAGATAGAAATGAAGACTTAGAAATTGAACTAGAATGGCAAACATAACAAGACGTAGAAGGCATTCAATGGCGCAGAAGATAAAAGCAACTCATCACTTCTTTTATGTTCAAAATGGAAGTAAAACATGTTCTACCATGACACCCCCACACGCACACACACACACACACAAACCACACACACAGACACACACACACCCCACACGCACACACACACACACACCACACACACACACACAACCACACACACACACCCCACACGCACACACACACAC
>NW_011628177.1:18899-20500 GCF_000512975.1 Sesamum indicum
AAAAAAAAGAAAAAAGACGCATAGACAAGAAAATGTAAAAGCCGGAACAAGGGGCGGCATCATTCAACAAAACTTCTTAAGTTTGTGGTCGATAAAATTGAAAAAAAAATGCAGTAGCTGATTAGAACATATAAAAATATATTTGTTGACATCGTGAACCTAACAGAAACCTGCTACACCAATTGGTTAGAAGATAATAATCACCCAAGGCATTTATCAGATTTTATCAATTCACCACTCATTTTCCCTCACTATATCCCCTTTAGTGAAGTAAATCAATCCAAGACCACTCTTGCTAACGAGATATATTGAAAGGAAAACAAAGAAGAGGGACAATGCACTCTCACCTGTCCTGTTATTGTTCTTCATTTCAATAAATACTCTTTTATAACAGGTAAACAAAAATGAGAATACACATTTATGGAAGCACACAAAAATATTACAAAAGACATAAATAGACCACAAAGACAAACAATACCCGTAATGAATATATAATGCTGCGAAACTATAGTGACATCTTGCACGTGAAAAAGGGTTGTCAAGATAGAAATGAAGACTTAGAAATTGAAGTAGAATGGCAAACATAACAAGACGTAGAAGGCATTCGTTGGCGCAGAAGATAAAAGCAACACCTCACTTCTTTTATGTTCAAAATGGAAGTAAAACATGTTCTACCATGACACCCCCACACGCACACGGACACACACACCACACACACACTCACACAACCACACACACACACCCCACACGCACACACACACACGCACACCCAAACACACACGCACACCCCACACACACACACCGACACACACATACACACACAATAAAAAAAAGAAAAAAGACGCATAGACAAGGAAATGTAAAAGCCGGAACAAGGGGCGGCATCACTCAACAAAAAAACTTCTTAAGTTTGTGGTCGATAAAATTGAAAAAGAATTGCAGTAGTTGATTAGAAAAAATAGAAATATATTTGTTGACATCGTGATCCTAACAGAAACTTGCTACACCAATTGGTTAGAAGATAATAACCACTCAAGGCATTTATCAGATTTTATCAATTCACCACTCATTTTCCCTCATTATATCCCCTTTAGTGAAGTAAATCAATCCAAGACCACTCTTGCTAAAGAGATATATTGAAAGGAAAACAAAGAAGAGGGACAATGCACTCTCACCTGTCCTGTTATTGTTTTTTATTTCAATAAATACTCTTTCATATCAGGTAAACAAAAATGAGAATACACATTTATGCAAGCACACAAAAATATCACAAAAGACATAAATAAACCACAAAGACAAAAAATACCCGTAATGAATATGTAATGCTGCGAAACTATAGTGACATCTTGCACGTCAAAAAGAGTTGTCAAGATAGAAATGAAGACTTAGAAATTGAAGTAGAATGGCCAACATAACATAACGTAGAAGGCATTCGTTGGCGCAGAAGATAAAAGCAACACCTCACTTCTTTTATGTTCAAAATGGAAGTAAAACATGTTCTACCATGACACCCCCACACGCACACACACACACACACACACACACACACACACCCCACACGCACACAACACACACACACACACACACACACACACACACAC
>NW_011628177.1:21274-25576 GCF_000512975.1 Sesamum indicum
CACACACACACACGCACACACCCCACCCAGACACACACCCCCCCCACACACCCCACACACACACACCGACACACAAATACACACACAAAAAAAAGAAAAAAGACGCATAGACAAGGAAATGTAAAAGCTGGAGCAAGGGGCGACATCATTAATCAAAACTTCTTAAGTTTGGGGTCGATAAAATTGAAAAAAAAATGCAGTAGCTGATTAGAACATATAAAAATATATTTGTTGACATCGTGATCCTAACAGAAACCTGCTACACCAATTGGTTAGAAGATAATAACCACCCAAGGCATTTATCAGATTTTATCAATTCACCACTCATTTTCCCTCATTATATCCCCTTTAGTGAAGTAAATCAATCCAAGACCACTCTTGCTAACGAGATATATTGAAAGGAAAAAAAAGAAGAGGGACAATGCACTCTCTCCTGTCCTGTTATTGTTCTTCATTTCAATAAATACTCTTTCATATCAGGTAAACAAAAATGAGAATACACATTTATGCAAGCACACAAAAATATTACAAAAGACATAAATAGACCACAAAGACCAAAAGTACCCGTAATGAATATATAATGCTGCGAAACTATAGTGACATCTTTCACGTGAAAAAGGGTTGTCAAGATAGAAATGAAGACTTAGAAATTGAAGTAGAATGACAAATATAACAAGACGTAGAAGGCATTTGTTGGCGCAGAAGATAAAAGCAACACCTCACTTCTTTTATGTTCAAAATGGAAGTAAAACATGTTCTACCATAACACCGCCACACGCACACACAAAGGGGCGGCATCATTAATCAAAACTTCTTAAGTTTGGGGTCGATAAAATTGAAAAAGAAATGCAGTAGCTGATTAGAACATATAAATATATATTTGTTGACATCGTGATCCTAACAGAAACCTGCTACACCAATTGGTTAGAAGATAATAACCATCCAAGGCATTTATCAGATTTTATCAATTCACCACTCATTTTCCCTCTTTATATCCCCTTTAGTGAAGTAAATCAATCCAAGAGCATTCTTGCTAACGAGATATATTGAAAGGAAAACAAAGAAGAGGGACAATGCACTCTCTCCTGTCCTGTTATTGTTCTTCATTTCAATAAATACTCTTTAATATCAGGTAAACAAAAATGAGAATACACATTTATGCAAGCACACAAAAATATTACAAAAGACATAAATACGCCACAAAGACAAAGAATAGCCGTAATGAATATATAATGCTGCGAAACTATAGTGATATCTTGCACGTGAAAAAGGGTTGTCAAGATAGAAATGAAGACTTAGAAATTGAAGTAGAATGGCAAACATAACAAGACGTAGAAGGCATGTTGGTGCAGAAGATAAAAGCAACACCTCACTACTTTTATGTTCAAAATGGAAGTAAAACATGTTCTACCATGACACCCCCACACGCACACACACACACACACACACCACACACACACACACACAACCACACACACACACCCCACACGCACACACACACACACACACCCAAACACACACGCACACCCCACACACACACACCGACACACACATACACACACAAAAAAAAAAGAAAAAAGACGCATAGACAAGGAAATGTAAAAGCCGGAACAAGGGGCGGCATCATTCAACAAAAAAACTTCTTAAGTTTGTGGTCGATAAAATTGAAAAAGAAATGCAGTAGCTGATTAGAAAATATAAAAATATATTTGTTGACATCGTGATCCTAACATAAACCTGCTACACCAATTGGTTAGAAGATAATAACCACTCTAGGCATTTATCAGATTTTATCAATTCACCACTCATTTTCCCTCATTATATCCCCTTTAGTGAAGTAAATCAATCCAAGACCACTCTTGCTAAAGAGATATATTGAAAGGAAAACAAAGAAGAGGGACAATGCACTCTCACCTGTCCTGTTATTGTTCTTCATTTCAATAAATAATCTTTCATATCAGGTAAACAAAAATGAGAATACACATTTATGCAAGCAGACAAAAATATCACAAAAGACATAAATAAACCACAAAGACAAAAAATACCCGTAATGAATATATAATGCTGCGAAACTATAGTGACATCTTGCACGTCAAAAAGAGTTGTCAAGATAGAAATGAAGACTTAGAAATTGAAGTAGAATGGCCAACATAACAAGGCGTAGAAGGCATTCGTTGGCGCAGAAGATAAAAGCAACACCTCACTTCTTTTATGTTCAAAATGAAAGTAAAACATGTTCTACCATGACACCCCCACACGCACACACACACACACACACACACACCACACACACACCACACACCCCACACGCACACACACACACACACACACCTCACACGCACACACACACACCCACACACACACACACACACGCACGCACACACCCCACCCACACACACACCCCCCTCCCCACACACACCGACACATACATACACAAAAAAAAAAGAAAAAACACGCATAGACAAGGAAATGTAAAAGCCGGAACAAGGTGCGGCATCATTCAACAAAACTTCTTAAGTTTGTGGTCGATAAAATTGAAAAAGAAATGCAGTAGCTGATTAGAACATATAAAAATATATTTGTTGACATCGTGATCCTAACAGAAACCTGTTACACCAATTGGTTAGAAGATAATAACCACCCAAGGCATTTATCAGATTTTATCAATTCACCACTCATTTTCTCTCACTATATCCCCTTTAGTGAAGTAAATCAATCCAAGACCACTCTTGCTAACGAGATATATTGAATGGAAAAAAAAGAAGAGGGACAATGCACTCTCACCTGTCCTGTTATTGTTTTTCATTTCAATAAAGACTCTTTCATATCAGGTAAACAAAAATGAGAATACACATTTATGCAAGCGCACAAAAATATTACAAAAGACATAATTAGACCACAAAGACAAACAATACCCGTAATGAATATATAATGTTGGGAAACTATGGTGACATCTTGCACGTGAAAAAGGGTTGTCAAGATAGAAATGAAGACTTAGAAATTGAAGTAGAATGGCAAACATAACATGACGTAGAAGGCATTCGTTGGCGCAGAAGATAAAAGCAACACCTCACTTCTTTTATGTTCAAAATGGAAGTAAAACACGTTCTACCATTACACCCTTACACACGCACGCACACACACACACACACACACACACACACACACACCTCACACGCACACACACACACGCACACACCCCACCCAGACACGCACCCCCCCCACACACCCGACACACACACACCGACACACAAATACACACACAAAAAAAAGAAAAAAGACGCATAGACAAGGAAATGTAAAAGCCGGAGCAAGGGGCGGCATCATTAATCAAAACTTCTTAAGTTTGGGGTCGATAAAATTGAAAAAGAAATGCAGTAGCTGATTAGAACATATAAAAATATATTTGTTGACATCGTGATCCTAACAGAAACCTGCTACACCAATTGGTTAGAAGATAATAACCACCCAAGGCATTTATCAGATTTTATCAATTCTCCACTCATTTTCCCTCATTATATCCCCTTTAGTGAAGTAAATCAATCCAAGACCACTCTTGCTAACGAGATATATTGAAAGGAAAACAAAGAAGAGGGACAATGCACTCTCTCCTGTGCTGTTATTGTTCTTCATTTCAATAAATACTCTTTCATATCAGGTAAACAAAAATGAGAATACACATTTATGCAAGCACACAAAAATATTACAAAAGACATAAATAGACCACAAAGACAAAAAACACCCGTACTGAATATATAATGCTGCGAAACTATAGTGACATCTTGCACGTGAAAAAGGGTTGTCAAGATAGAAATGAAAACTTACAAATTGAAGTAGAATGGCAAACATAACATGACGTAGAAGGCATTCGTTGGAGCAGAAGATAAAAGCAACACCTCGCTTCTTTTATGTTCAAAATGGAAGTTAAACATGTTCTACCATGACACCCACACACGCACACACACACACACACACCACACACACACACACACACACAACACGCACACACCCCACCCAGACACACCCCCCCCACACACCCCACACACCACACACACCGACACACACATACACACAAAACAAAAGAAAAAAAACTGAAAGGAAAAAAGAGGGACAATGCACTCTCTCCTGTCCTGTTATTGTTCTTCATTTCAATAAATACTCTTTCATATCAGGTCAGGTAAAATGAGAATACACATTTATGCAAGCAAACAAAAATGTTACAAAAGACATAAATAGACCACAAAGACAAAAAACACCCGTAATGAATATATAATGCTGCGAAACTATAGTGACATCTTGCAC
>NW_011628177.1:30693-31802 GCF_000512975.1 Sesamum indicum
ACAAAAATGTTACAAAAGACATAAATAGACCACAAAGACAAACAATACCCGTAATGAATATATAATGCTGTGAAACTATAGTGACATCTTGCACGTGAAAAAGGGTTGTCAAGATAGAAATGAAGACTTAGAAATTGAAGTAGAATGGCAAACATAACAAGACGTAGAAGGCATTCGTTGGCGCAGAAGATAAAAGCAACACCTCACTTCTTTTATGTTCAAAATGGAAGTAAAACATGTTCTACCATGACACCCCCACACGCACACACACACACACTCACCACACACACACACACACACACACACACCCCACACCCACACACACACACACACACACACACGCACACACCCCACCCAGACACACACCCCTCCCACACACACACACCGACACATACATACACACAAAAAAAAAAAAAGAAAAAAGACGCATAGACAAGGAAATGTAAAAGCCGGAACAAGGGGCGGCATCATTCAACAAAACTTCTTAAGTTTGTGGTCGATAAAATTGAAAAACAAATGCAGTAGAGATAATAACCATCCAAGCCATTTATCAGATTTTATCAATTCACCACTCATTTTCCCTCACTATATCCCCTTTAGTGAAGTAAATCAATCCAAGACCACTCTTGCTAACGAGATATATTGAAAGGAAAAAAAAGAAGAGGGACAATGCACTCTCACCTGTCCTGTTATTGTTCTTCATTTCAATAAATACTCTTTCATATCAGGTAAACAAAAATGAGAATACACATTTATGCAAGCACACAAAAATATTACCAAAGACATAAATAGACCACAAAGACAAAAAATACCCGTAATGAATATATAATGCTGCGAAACTATAGTGACATCATGCACGTGAAAAAGGGTTGTCAAGATAGAAATGAAGACTTAGTAATTGAAGTAGAATGACAAACATAACAAGACGTAGAAGGCATTCGTTGGCGCAGAAGATAAAAGCAACACCTCACTTCTTTTATGTTCAAAATGGAAGTAAAACATGTTCTACCATGACACCCCCACACGCACACACACACACACACCCCACACGCACACACACACACACACACCCATACACACACACACACGCACACTCCCCACCCAGACAC
>NW_011628177.1:32020-32427 GCF_000512975.1 Sesamum indicum
ACAGAAACCTGCTACACCAATTGGTTAGAAGATAATAACCATCCAAGCCATTTATCAGATTTTATCAATTCACCACTCATTTTCCCTCACTATATCCCCTTTAGTGAAGTAAATCAATCCAAGACCACTCTTGCTAACGAGATATATTGAAAGGAAAAAAAAGAAGAGGGACAATGCACTCTCACCAGTCCTGTTATTGTTTTTCATTTCAATAAATACTCTTTCATATCAGGTATACAAAAATGAGAATACACATTTATGCAAGCACACAAAAATATTACAAAAGACATAAATAGACCACAAAGACAAACAATACCCGTAATGAATATATAATGCTGCGAAACTATAGTGACATCTTGCACGTGAAAAAGGGTTGTCAAGATAGAAATGAAGACTTAGAAATTGAA
>NW_011628177.1:32503-33014 GCF_000512975.1 Sesamum indicum
CCCCACACGCACACACACACACACACCACACACACACACACACATACACACACACACACACAACCCACACGCACACACACACACGCACACACCCCACCCAGACACACACCCCCCCCACACACCCCACACACACACACCGACACACAAATACACACAAAAAAAAAAGAAAAAAGACGCATAGACAAGGAAATGTAAAAGCCGTAGCAAGGGGCGGCATCATTAATCAAAACTTCTTAAGTTTGGGGTCGATAAAATTGAAAAAGAAATGCAGTAGCTGATTAGAACATATAAAAATATATTTGTTGACATCGTGATCCTAACAGAAACCTACTACACCAATTGGTTAGAAGATAATAACCACCCAAGGCATTTATCAGATTTTATCAATTCACCACTCATTTTCCCTCACTATATCCCCTTTAGTGAAGTAAATCAATCCAAGACCACTCTTGCTAAAGAGATATATTGAAAGGAAAACAAAGAAGAGGGACAATGCACTCTCTCCTGTCCT
>NW_011628177.1:33130-34994 GCF_000512975.1 Sesamum indicum
CTGATGCTCCTCTTTTGACCGGACAGGTGACATTTTATGAAGGTTTTTTGTTGTTACGGTGGGAGCCCCCCCCCCCCCACCCCCCCCACACACACCCACCGACACACACATACACACACAAAAAAAAAAAAGAAAAAAGACGCACAGACAAGGAAATGTAAAAGCCGGAACAAGGGGCGGCATCATTAATCAAAACTTTTTAAGTTTGGGGTCGATAAAATTGAAAAAGCAATGCAGTAGCTGATTAGAACATATAAAAATATATTTGTTGACATCGTGATCCTAACAGAAACCTGCTACACCAATTGGTTCGAAGATAATAACCATCCAAGGCATTCATCAGATTTTATCAATTCACCACTCATTTTCCCTCATTATTTCCCCTTTAGTGAAGTAAATCAATCCAAGACCACTCTTGCTAACGAGATATATTGAAAGGAAAACAAAGAAGAGGGACAATGCACTTTCTCCTGTCCTGTTATTGTTTTTCATGTCAATAAATACTCTTTCATATCAGGTAAACAAAAATGAGAAAACACATTTATGCAAGTACACAAAAATATTACAAAAGACATAAATAGACCACAAAGACAAAAAACACCCGTAATGAATATATAATGCTGCGAAACTATAGTGACATCTTGCACGTGAAAAAGGGTTGTCAAGATAGAAACGAAAACTTACAAATTGAAGTAGAATGGCAAACATAACAAGACGTAGAAGGCATTCGTTGGAGCAGAAGATAAAAGCAACACCTCACTTCTTTTATGTTCAAAATGGAAGTAAAACATGTTCTACCATGACACCCCCACACGCATACACACACACACACCACACACACACACACACACACAACACACACAAACACCCCCCACCCAGACACACCCCCCCCACACACCCCACACACACACACCGACACACACATACACACACAAAAAAAAAGAAAAAAGATGCATAGACAAGGAAATGTAAAAGCCGGAACAAGGGGCGACATCATTAATCAAAACTTCTTAAGTTTGGGGTCTATAAAATTGAAAAAGAAATGCAGTAGCTGATTAGAACATATAAAAATATATTTGTTGACATCGTGATCCTAACAGAAACCTGCTACACCAATTGGTTAGAAGATAATAACCATCCAAGGCATTTATCAGATTTTATCAATTCACCACTCATTTTCCCTCATTATATCCCCTATAGTGAAGTAAATCAATCCAATACCACTCTTGCTAACGAGATATATTGAAAGGAAAACAAAGAAGAGGGACAATGCACTCGCTCCTGTCCTGTTATTGTTCTTCATTTCAATAAATACTCTTTCATATCAGGTAAACAAAAATGAGAATACACATTTATGCAAGCGCACAAAAATATTACAAAAGACATAAATAGACCACAAAGACAAAAAGTACCCGTAATGAACATACAACGCCGCGAAACTATAGTGACATCGTGCACGTGAAAAAGGAGGGTTGTCAAGATAGAAATGAAGACTTAGAAATTGAAGTAGAATGGCAAATATAACAAGACGTAGAAGGCATTCGTTGGCGCAGAAGATAAAAGCAACACCTCACTTCTTTTATGTTCAAAATGGAAGTAAAACATGTTCTACCATAACACCCCCACACGCACACACACACACACACCACACACACACACACACACAACACGCACACACCCCACCCAGACACACCCCCCCCACACACCCCACACACACACACCGACACACACATACACACAAAACAAAAGAAAAAAAACGCATAGACAAGGAAATGTAAAAGCCGGAACAAGGGGCGACATCATTAATCAAAACTTCTTAAGTTTGGGGTCGATAAAATTGAAAAAGAAATGCAGTAGCTGATTA
>NW_011628177.1:35504-36891 GCF_000512975.1 Sesamum indicum
CACACACACACAACCACACACACACACCCCACACGCACACACACACACACACACCCCACACGCACACACACGCACACACACGCACACACACACACACACCCACACACACACACGCACACCCCACACACAAACGCCGACACACACATACACACACAAAAAAAAAAAAGAAAAAAGACGCATAGACAAGGAAATGTAAAAGCCGGAACAAGGGGCGGCATCATTCAACAAAAAAACTTCTTAAGTTTATGGTCGTTAAAATTGAAAAAGAAATGCAGTAGCTGATTAGAACATATAAAAATCTATTTGTTGACATCGTGATCCTAACAGAAACCTGCTACACCAATTGGTTAGAAGATAATAACCACCCAAGGCATTTATCAGATTTTATCAATTCACCACTCATTTTCCCTCATTATATCCCCTTTAGTGAAGTAAATCAATCCAAGACCACTCTTGCTAACGAGATATATTGAAAGGAAAACAAAGAAGAGGGACAATGCACTCTCTCCTGTCCTGTTATTGTTCTTCATTTCAATAAATACTCTTTCATATCAGGAAAATAAAAATGAGAATACACATTTATGCAAGCACACAAAAATATTACAAAAGACATAAATAGACCACAAAGACAAACAATACCCGTAATGAATATATAATGCTGCGAAACTATAGTGACATCTTGCATGTGAAAAAGGGTTGTCAAGATAGAAATGAAGACATAGAAATTGAAGTAGAATGACAAACATAACAAGATGTAAAAGGCATTCGTTGGCGCAGAAGATAAAAGCAACACCTCACTTCTTTTATGTACAAAATGGAAGTAAAACATGTTCTACCATGACACCCCCACACGCACACACACACACACACCACACACACACACACAACCACACACACACACCCCACACGCACACACACACACACACACACACAAACACACACGCACACCCCACACACACACACCGACACACACATACACACACAAAAAAAAAAAAGAAAAAAGAACCATAGACAAGGAAATGTAAAAGCCGGAACAAGGGGCGGCATCATTCAACAAAAAACTTCTTAAGTTTGTGGTCGATAAAATTGAATAAGAAATGCAGTAGCTGATTAGAACATATAAAAACATATTTGTTGACATCGTGATCCTAACAGAAACCTACTACACCAATTGGTTAGAAGATAATAACCACCCAAGGCATTTATCAGATTTTATCAATTCACCACTCATTTTCCCTCATTATATCCCCTTTAGTGAAGTAAATCAATCCAAGACCACTCTTGCTAACGAGATATATTTGAAAGGAAAACAAAGAAGAGGGACAATGCACTCTCTCCTGTCCTGTTATTGTTCCTCATTTCAATAAATACTCTTTCATATCAGGTA
>NW_011628177.1:37248-37885 GCF_000512975.1 Sesamum indicum
GATAAAATTGAATAAGAAATGCAGTAGCTGATTAGAACATATAAAAATATATTTGTTGACATCGTGATCCTAACAGAAACCTGCTACACCAATTGGTTAGAAGATAATAACCACCCAAGGCATTTATCAGATTTTATCAATTCACCACTCATTTTCCCTCATTATATCCCCTTTAGTGAGGTAAATCAATCCAAGACCACTCTTGCTAACGAGATATATTGAAAGGAAAACAAAGAAGAGGGACAATACACTCTCTCCTGTCCTGTTATTGTTCTTCATTTCAATAAATACTCTTTGATATCAAGTAAACAAAAATGAGAATACACATTTATGTAAGCACACAAAAATATTACCAAAGACATAAATAGACCACAAAGACAAAAAATACCCGTAATGAATATATAATGCTGCGAAACTATAGTGACATCATGCACGTGAAAAAGGGTTGTCCAGATAGAAATGAAGACATAGAAATTGAAGTAGAATGACAAACATAACAAGACGTAGAAGGCATTCGTTGGCGCAGAAGATAAAAGCAACACATCACTTCTTTTATGTTCAAAATGGAAGTAAAACATGTTCTACCATGACACCCCCACACGCACACACACACACACACACCACACACACACACACA
>NW_011628177.1:38110-44143 GCF_000512975.1 Sesamum indicum
AGAAATGCAGTAGCTGATTAGAACATATAAAAATATATTTGTTGACATCGTGAACCTAACAGAAACCTGCTACACCAATTGGTTAGAAGATAATAACCATCCAAGGCATTTATCAGATTTTATCAATTCACCACTCATTTTCCCTCACTATATCCCCTTTACTGAAGTAAATCAATACAAGACCACTCTTGCTAACGAGATATATTGAAAGGAAAAAAAAGAAGAGGGACAATGCACTCACACCTGTCCTGTTATTGTTCTTCATTTCAATAAATACTCTTTTATATCAGGTAAACAAAAATGACAATACACATTTATGCAAGCACACAAAAATATTACAAAAGACATAAATAGACCACAAAGACAAAGAATACCCGTAATGAATATATAATGCTGCGAAACTATAGTGACATCTTGCACGTGAAAAAGGGTTGTCAAGATAGAAATGAAGACTTAGAAATTGAAGTAGAATGGCAAACATAACAAGACGTAGAAGGCATTCGTTGGCGCAGAAGATAAAAGCAACACCTCACTTCTTTTATGTTCAAAATGGAAGTAAAACATATTCTACCATGACACTCTCACACGCACACACACACCCAACACGCACACACACGCACGCACACACCCCACCCAGACACACACCCCCCCACACACCCCACACACACACACCGACACACAAATACACACACAAAAAAAAAGAAAAAAGTCGCATAGACAAGGAAATGTAAAAGCCGGAACAAGGGGAGGCAACATTAATCAAAACTTCTTAAATTTGGGGTCGATAAAATTGAAAAAGAAATGCAGTAGCTGATTAGAACATATAAAAATATATTTGTTGACATCGTGATCCTAACAGAAACCTACTACACCAATTGGTTAGAAGATAATAACCATCCAAGGCATTTATCAGATTTTATCAATTCACCACTCATTTTTCCTCATTATATCCCCTTTAGTAAAGTAAATCAATCCAAGACCGGTCTTGCTAACGAGATGTATTGAAAGGAAAACAAAGAAGAGGGACAATACACTCTCTCCTGTCCTGTTATTGTTCTTCATTTCAATAAATACTCTTTCATATCAAGTAAACAAAAATGAGAAAACACATTTATGCAAGCACACAAAAATATTACCAAAGACATAAATAGACCACAAAGACAAAAAATACCCGTAATGAATATATAATGTTGCGAAACTATAGTGACATCTTGCACGTGAAAAAGGGTTGTCAAGATAGAAATGAAGACTTAGAAATTGAAGTAGAATGGCAAACATAACAAGACGTAGAAGGCATTCGTTGGCGCAGAAGATAAAAGCAACACCTCACTTCCTTTTTGTTCAAAATGGAAGTAAAACATATTCTACCATGACACCCTCACACGCACACACACACACACACACACACACACACCCCACACGCACACACACACACGCACACACCCCACCCAGACACACACCCCACACACACACACCGACACACACATACACACACAAAAAACAAAAGAAAAAAGACGCATAGACAAGGAAATGTAAAAGCCGGAACAAGGGGCGGCATCATTCAACAAAGAACTTCTTAAGTTTGTGGTCGATAAAATTGAAAAAGAAATACAGTAGCTGATTAGAACATATAAAAATATATTTGTTGACATCGTTATCCTAACAGAAACCTGCTACACCAATTGGTTAGAAGATAATAACCATCCAAGGCATTTATCAGATTTTATCAATTCACCACTCATTTTCCCTCATTATATCCCCTTTAGTGAAGTAAATCAATCCAAGACCACTCTTGCTAACGAAATATATTGAAAGGAAAACAAAGAAGAGGGACAATGCACTCTCTCCTGTCCTGTTATTGTTCTTAATTTCAATAAATACTGTTTCATATCAGGTAAACAAAAATGAGAATACACATTTATGCAAGCACACAAAAATATTACAAAAGACATAAAGTGGTCGATAAAATTGAAAAAGAAATACAGTAGCTGATTAGAACATATAAAAATATATTTGTTGACATCGTTATCCTAACAGAAACCTGCTACACCAATTGGTTAGAAGATAATAACCACCCAAGTCATTTATCAGATTTTATCAATTCACCACTCATTTTCCCTCATTATATCCCCTTTAGTGAAGTAAATCAATCCAAGACCACTCTTGCTAACGAGATATATTGAAAGGAAAACAAAGAAGAGGGACAATGCACTCTCTCCTGTCCTGTTATTGTTCTTCATTTCAATAAATACTCTTTCATATCAGGTAAACAAAAATGAGAATACACATTTATGCAAGCACACAAAAATATTATAAAAGACATAAATAGACCACAAAGACAAAAAGTACCCGTAATGAATATATAATGTTGCGAAACTACAGTGACATCTTGCACGTGAAAAAGGGTTGTCAAGATAGAAATGAAGACTTAGAAATTGAAGTAGAATGGGAAACATAACAAGACGTAGAAGGCATTCGTTGGCGCAGAAGATAAAAGCAACACCTCACTTCTTTTATGTTCAAAATGGAAGTAAAACATGTTCTACCATGACACCCCCACACGCACACACACGCACACACCACAGACACACACACAACAGGCACACACACACACACACACCACACACACACACACAACCACACACACACACCCCACACGCACACACACACACACACACCCCACACGCACACACACACACACACACACACCGACACACACATACACACAAAAAAAAAGAAAAAAGACGTATAGACAAGGAAATGTAAAAGCCGGAACAAGGGGCGGCATCATTAATCAAAACTTCTTAAGTTAGGGGTCGATAAAATTGAAAAAGAAATGCAGTAGCTGATTAGAACATATAAAAATATATTTGTTGACATCATGATCG
The DNA here is from genome assembly GCF_000512975.1 of Sesamum indicum. Taxonomy (NCBI): domain Eukaryota; kingdom Viridiplantae; phylum Streptophyta; class Magnoliopsida; order Lamiales; family Pedaliaceae; genus Sesamum; species Sesamum indicum. The sequence goes on from NW_011628177.1 coordinate 40,999, forward strand.
TAACAGAAACCTGCTACACCAATTGGTTAGAAGATAATAACCACACAAGGCATTTATCCGATTTTATCAATTCACCACTCATTTTCCTCACTATATCCCTCTAGTGAAGTAAATCAATCCAAGACCACTCTTGCTAACGAGATATATTGAAAGGAAAAAAAAGAAGAGGGACAATGCACTCTCTCCTGTTCTGTTATTGTTCTTCATTTCAATAAATACTCTTTCATATAAGATAAACAAAAATGAGAATACACATTTATGCAAGCACACAAAAATGTTACAAAAGACATAAATAGACCACAAAGACAAACAATACCCGTAATGAATATATAATGCTGCGAAACTATAGTGACATCTTGCACGTGAAAAAGGGTTGTCAAGATAGAAATGAAGACTTAGAAATTGAAGTAGAATGACAAACATAACAAAACGTAAAAGGCATTCGTTGGCGCAGAAGATAAAAGCAACACCTCACTTCTTTTATGTTTAAAATTGAAGTAAAACATGTTCTACCATGACACCCCCACACGCACACACACACACACACCACACACACACACACAACAGGCACACACACACACACAACCACACACACACACCCCACACGCACACACACACACACACACCCCACACGCACACACACACACACACACACCGACACACACATACACACAAAAAAAAAGAAAAAAGACGCATAGACAAGGAAATGTAAAAGCCGAAACAAGGGGCGGCATCAATCAACAAAACTTCTTAAGTTTGTGGTCGATAAAATTGAAAAAGAAATGTAGTAGCTGAATAGAACATATAAAAATATATTTGTTGACATCGTGATCCTAACAGAAACCTGCTACACCAATTGGTTAGAAGATAATAACCACCCAAGGCATTTATCAGATTTTATCAATTCACCACTCATTTTCCCTCATTATATCCCCTTTAGTGAAGTAAATCAATCCAAGATCACTCTTGCTAACGAGATATAGTGAAAGGAAAACAAAGAAGAGGGACAATGCACTCTCTCTTGTCCTGTTATTGTTCTTCATTTCAATAAATACTCTTTCATATCAGGTGAACAAAAATGAGAATACACATTTATGCAAGCACACAAAAATATTACAAAAGTCATAAATAGACCACAAAGACAAAAAATACCCGTAATGAATATATAATGCTGCGAAACTATAGTGACATCTTGCACGTGAAAAAGGGTTGTCAAAATAGAAATGAAGACTTAGAAATTGAAGTAGAATGGCAAACATAATTAGACGTAGAAGGCATTCGTTGGCGCAGAAGATAAAAGCAACACCTCACTTCTTTTATGTCCCAAATGGAAGTAAAACATGTTCTACCATGACACCCCCACACGCACACACACACACGCACCACACACACACACACACACACACACCCCACATGCACACACACACACACCCACACACACACACGCGCACACACCCTACCCTGACACACACACCCCTCCACACACCCCACACACACACCGACACACACATACACACACAAAAAAAAAGAAAAAAGACGCATAGACAAGGAAATGTAAAAGCCGGAACAAGGGGCGGCATCATTAATCAAAACTTCTTAAGTTTGGGGTCGATAAAATTGAAAATGAAATGCAGTAGCTGATTAGAACATATAAAAATATATTTGTTGACATCGTGATCCTAACATAAAACCTGCTACACCAATTGGTTAGAAGATAATAACCATCCAAGGCATTTATCAGATTTTATCAATTCACCACTCATTTTCCCTCATTATATCCCCTTTAGTGAAGTAAATCAATCCCAGACCACTCTTGCTAACCAGATATATTGAAAGGAAAACAAAGAAGAGGGACAATGCACTCTCTCCTGTCCTGTTATTGTTCTTCATTTCAATAAATACTCTTTCATATCAGGTAAACAAAAATGAGAATACACATTTATGCAAGCACACAAACATATTACAAAAGACATAAATAGACCACAAAGACAAACAATACCCGTAATCAATATATAATGCTGCGAAACTATAGTGACATCTTGCACGTGAAAAAGGGTTGTCAAGATAGAAATGAAGACTTAGAAATTGAAGTAGAATGGCAAACATAACAAGACGTAGAAGGCAATTCGTTCGCGCAGAAGATAAAAGCAACACCTCACTTCTTTTATGTTCAAAATGGAAGTAAAACATGTTCTACCATGACACCCCCACACGCACACGCACACACACACACCACACACATACACACACACACACACACACACACCCCACACGCACACACACACACACACACCCACACCCACACACACACAGCACACCTCACACACACACGCCGACACACACATACACACACAAAAAAAAAGAAAAAAGACGCATAGACAAGGAAATGTAAAAGCCGGAACAAGGGGCGGCATCATTCAACAAAACTTCTTAAGTTTGTGGTCGATAAAATTGAAAAAGAAATGCAGTAGCTGATTAGAACATATAAAAATATATTTGTTGACATCGTGATCCTAACAGAAACCTGCTACACCAATTGGTTAGAAGATAATAACCACCCAAGTCATTTATCAGATTTTATCAATTCACCACTCATTTTCCCTCATTATATCCCCATTAGTGAAGTGAATCAATCCAAGACCACTCTTGCTAATGAGATATATTGAAAGGAAAACAAAGAAGAGGGACAATGCACTCTCTCCTGTCCTGTTATTGTTCTTCATTTCAATAAATACTCTTTCATATCAGGTAAACAAAAATGAGAATACACATTTATGCAAGCACACAAAAATGTTACAAAAGACATAAATAGACCACAAAGACAAACAATACCTGTAATGAATATATAATGCTGCGAAACTATAGTGACATCTTGCACGTCAAAAAGAGTTGTCAAGATAGAAATGAAGACTTAGAAATTGAAGTAGAATGGCAAACATAACAAGACGTAGAAGGCATTCGTTGGCGCAGAAGATAAAAGCAACACCTCACTTCTTTTATGTTCAAAATGGAAGTAAAACATGTTCTACCATGACACTCCCACACGCACACGCACACACACACACCACACACATACACACACACACACACACACACACCCCACACGCACACACACACACACACCCACACACACACACGCACACAC
>NW_011628177.1:44191-48258 GCF_000512975.1 Sesamum indicum
CACACACACACACCGACACACACATACACACACAAAAAAAAAGAAAAAAGACGCATAGACAAGGAAATGTAAAAGCCGGAACAAGGGGCGGCATCATTCAACAAAACTTCTTAAGTTTGTGGTCGATAAAATTGAATAAGAAATGCAGTAGCTGATTAGAACATATAAAAATATATTTGTTGACATCGTGATCCTAACAGAAACCTACTACACCAATTGGTTAGAAGATAATAACCACCCAAGGCATTTATCAGATTTTATCAATTCACCAGTCATTTTCTCTCATTATATCCCCTTTAGTGAAGTAAATCAATCCAAGACCACTCTTGCTAACGAGATATTTTGAAAGGAAAAAAAAGAAGAGGGACAATGCACTCTCACCTGTCCTGTTATTGTTCTTCATTTCAATAAATACTCTTTCATATCACGTAAACAAAAATGAGAATACACATTTATGCAAGCACACAAAAATTTTACAAAAGACATAAATAGACCACAAAGACAAATAATACCTGTAATGAATATATAATGCTGCGAAACTATAGTGACATCTTGCATGTGAAAAAGGGTTGTCAAGATAGAAATGAAGACTTAGAAATTGAAGTAGAATGACAAACATAACAAAAGGTAAAAGGCATTCGTTGGCGCAGAAGATAAAAGCAACACCTCACTTCTTTTATGTTCAAAATGGAAGTAAAACATGTTCTACCATGACACCCCCACACGCACACACACACACACCCACCACACACACACACAACGACACACACACATACAACCACACACACACACACCACACGCACACACACACACACAACCAAACACACTCGCACACCCCACACACACACACCGACACACATATACACACAAAAAAAAAAAAAGAAAAAAGACGTATAGACAAGGATATGTAAAAGCTGGAACAAGGGGCGGCATCATTCAACAAAAAACTTCTTAAGTTTGTGGTCGATAAAATTGAAAAAGAAATGTAGTAGCTGATTAGAACATATAAAAATATATTTGTTGACATCGTGATCCTAACAGAAACCTGCTACACCAATATAAAAATATATTTGTTGACATCGTGATCCTAACAGAAACCTGCTACACCAATTGGTTAGAAGATAATAACAACCCAAGGCATTTATCAAATGTGACGTCCGTAGAATTTTTTATGTAATTGGGAGACTAATTGGTAATTATTAGAAATCTAGATGTAATTAGTAAATAAAATTATAGATTGAATTTGGGATATAATAAAACTTGAACGGATTAAATTGGGGTTCGTTATAATATTTGGGGGCAAATTATAGTAAATAAGAAATTTAAAAGGATGTAATGGGTATTTTGAGAAAAGTTTAATCAAATAAATAAAATAATAATAATATTTTTATATATATAAACAATATACATATATATATGTAATGAGTGAGGAGAGAGAGAGAGTTTGAGGGTGAGGCGGTGGGGCCTCTCTTTTACACTTCCTCATTTTTAAATGTAACCCTCACACACACTTTACACTTTAAACACACACACACTCTACACTTTAAACACACACACACACACACACTCATATCTATACACACACCTTTGCACACACAATTACGGAAGAAACTGAGGTAAGATTTTATATTTTAATTTTTATTAATTTATATAATTATATTATTTAATTAGTTCGTTTATTAAATGTTGATTATATTGAGCGGTGAACTATTTAATCGGAGTATTTTATGATTTTGGCTATTTATATTAGTGTCAAATTAAATATCACAATTGCTATAAAAATGATATAGTTGGGTAATTAAACTATTAGATTTGTTAGATTTAATTATTACTATAACTAATTTACACAATTCCATCGGAATGATTAACCAAATATGTAATTCTATGTATTATTGGTTAATTAAATTGTATAGCAACGGTAAATTGACAGGAAATTCATAGAAATACTTCGGAAGTTATATTTCAGGAATATTATGTTATTAAAGTGGTAAATGAGGTTTCAATGGTAATATAATTTACGAATGTTATTAAAAATGATAGTTATGGATATATAAGGGGTTTGATTAAATGAATTCTTATGAATTTATTGATAAATTAAATATATATTTTAGGAGCTTAGAAAAGGTAGTTATTTGAAAGAAATGGAACAGGGGGTTGGACTTTAATATAAATAGAACATTAAAAGATTGATAGAAATGTACGAACATTATATAATAGGTTATTTAGAGTTTATGATATTCTATATATATGTTGATTATACGTATAACATTTTGTTATAGGACGTGACGACAAAGTAGAGGGTTGAGCAGTTCCTCGTGAATCGAAGTATTTTGGGATTTAAGGTAAGTATAGCTAATTGGATTTATATATATCTATATGTGTATTATTGTATATATTATGTATATTGGTTTCTTGGATGCAAACGTGAATTTGGCTTAATATTATTATGCGTGGCTCTCGTATATTGATTATTTATGTAATTAGTTGTGGATTATTTGTTAGATTACCATCTTATTGGTGAAATTATTACTATGTGATATGTAATGGTAATGTAGGGATATGCGGGATATAATTATGTGATAATCATATAATTGATTGTTGATGAAATCTAATTGGGAGTTGTTATTGAGAAAGTGATTATTATAAAGAATAGAATGACGATTGTGAATGGAAATAAAAGATGACGCTTACCTAGTTGGAAACACAGTCAATGGTTTATGAAAATGTGATTGATATTGAGATATGAAAAATATGTGAATTAAGCTAGGTACCATGGCGCGTAGGGTACCGGGGTATTCCGGGGCAGCAGGGAATATCCTGTGCTTGTTAGCTACACATTGGGGTGGTGTGGGGGTACCATGTTTGTTGTGATGTCCTGTGCTATATTGCTACACAGTTGAAGTAAAAGAGTGTGGGGATATCACACAACGGGTATCTTGTGCTGTATATGATATGATGATGGCCGGCGAAACCATTGACTGATGTATACCAATTAGAGTAAGTGGGCCCTTAACTAATAAACGATAATGTTGAATATTGTGTCGTAGCTTGATTTATAATTGTGAATAGGTATTACTGCTTATATTTGTTGTTGCTATTGATAATGACTGTTAGTCGATGTGACTGCATGTACGTGAAATTGTTGCCTGTGTGTATATATAAACTGATCAGCTATACTTATTGAGTAGGCAGCTCATTCCTTGCCACGTACTTTTCAGGAGATAGGTCACACTGATTAGCCACATTGGACTTTGAGCGGTGCCGTCGTCTTTATTAGGTGGGTCAGCCATGACATCTGAAGCTAGAGTTTTTTATTGTTGGGTGTTAAATGTTCTGGTCTTTTATCGAGATTTGTGTTTGTATGATTTTAGGTTATGTACACGAGAACATGTAGTGAGGGTAAATATTACTTTTGGTGGTATATATTATCTTTTGTGACATATAATATTATATTGATAAATTAGAATTTATTTTACTGATTGAAATAGAATTACTTATAGAATGAATGTTGATTAAAGAAAGAATGAAATAGAAATGATTAGACGTAGCGAGTAGGGGGTGCTACATCAGATTTTATCAATTCACCACTCATTTTCCCTCATTATATCCCCTTTAGTGAAGTAAATCAATCCAAAACCACTCTTGCTAACGAGATATATTGAAAGGAAAACAAAGAAGAGGGACAATGCACTCTCTCCTGTCCTGTTATTGTTCTTCATTTCAATAAATACTCTTTCATATCAGGTAAACAAAAATGAGAATACACATTTATGCAAGCACACAAATATTACAAAAGACATAACTAGACCACAAAGACAAAAAATACCCGTAATGAATATATAATGCTGCGAAACTATAGTGACATCTTGCACGTGAAAAAGGGTTGTCAAGATAGAAATGAAGACTTAGAAATTGAAGTAGAATGGCAAACATAACAAGACGTAGAAGGCATTCGTTGGCGCAGAAGATAAAAGCAACACCTCACTTCTTTTATGTTCAAAATGGAAGTAAAACATGTTCCACCATGACACCCCCACACGCACACACACACACACACCACACACACA
>NW_011628177.1:48308-48853 GCF_000512975.1 Sesamum indicum
CACACAAACCCACACACCCCACACACACACACCGACACATACATACACACACAAAAAAAAAAGAAAAAAGATGCATAGACAAGGAAATGTAAAAGCCGGAACAAGGGGCGGCATCAATCAACAAAACTTCTTAAGTTTGTGGTCGATAAAATTGAAAAAGAAATGCAGTAGCTGATTAGAACATATAAAAATATATTTGTTGACATCGTGAACCTAACAGAAACCTGCTACACCAATTGGTTAGAAGATAATAACCACCCAAGGCATTTATCAGATTTTATCAATTCACCACTCATTTTCCCTCGCTATATCCCCTTTAGTGAAGTAAATCAATCCAAGACCGCTCTTGCTAACGAGATATATTGAAAGGAAAAAAAAGAAGAGGGACAATGCACTCTCACCTGTCCTGTTATTGTTCTTCATTTCAATAAATACTCTTTCATATCAGGTAAACAAAAATGAGAATACACATTTATGCAAGCACACAAAAATATTACAAAAGATATAAATAGACCACAAAGACAAAAAATACCCGTAATGAATAT
>NW_011628177.1:50021-50575 GCF_000512975.1 Sesamum indicum
CGGAACAAGGGGCGGCATCATTAATCAAAACTTCTTAAGTTTGGGGTCGATAAAATTGAAAAAGAAATGCAGTAGCTGATTAGAACATATAAAAATATATTTGTTGACATCGTGATCCTAACAGAAACCTGCTACACCAATTGGTTAGAACATAATAACCATCCAAGGCATTGATCTGATTTTATCAATTCACCACTCATTTTCCCTCATTATATCCCCTTTAGTGAAGTAAATCAATCCAAGACCACTCTTGCTAACGAGATATATTGAAAGGAAAACAAAGAAGAGGGACAATGCACTCTCTCCTGTCCTGTTATTGTTCTTCATTTCAATAAATACTCTTTCATATCAGGTAAACAAAAATGAGAATACACATTTATGCAAGCACACAAAAATATTACAAAAGACATAAATAGACCACAAAGACAAAGAATACCCGTAATGAATATATAATGCTGCGAAACTATAGTGACATCTTGCACGTGAAAAAGGGTTGTCAAGATAGAAATGAAGACTTAGAAATTGAAGTAGAATGGCAAACATAACAAGACGTA
>NW_011628177.1:51143-51951 GCF_000512975.1 Sesamum indicum
ACACCCCACACACACACGCCGACACACACATACACACACAAAAAAAAAAGAAAAAAGACGCATAGACAAGGAAATGTAAAAGCCGGAACAAGGGGCGGCGTCATTAATTAAAACTTCTTAAGTTTGGGGTCGATAAAATTGAAAAATAAATGCAGTAGCTGATTACAACATATAAAAATATATTTGTTGACATCGTGATCCTAACAGAAACCTGCTACACCAATTGGTTAGAAGATAATAACCACCCCAGGCATTTATCAGATTTTATCAATTCACCACTCATTTTCCCTCACTATATCCCTCTAGTGAAGTAAATCAATCCAAGACCGCTCTTGCTAACGAGATATATTGAAGGAAAAAAAAGAAGAGGGACAATGCACTCTCACCTGTCTTGTTATTAATCTTCATTTCAATAAATACTCTTTTATATCAGGTAAACAAAAATGAGAATACACATTTATGCAAGCACACAAAAATATTACAAAAGACATAAATAGACCACAAAGACAAACAATACCCGTAATGAATATATAATGCTGCGAAACTATAGTGACATCTTGCACGTGAAAAAGGGTTGTCATGACAGAAATGAAGACTTAGAAATTGAAGTAGAATGGCAAACATAACAAGATGTAGAAGGCATTCGTTGTCGCAGAAGATAAAAGCAACACCTCACTTCTTTTATGTTCAAAATGGAAGTAAAACATATTCTACCATGACACCCTCACACGCACACACACACACACACCACACACACACACACACACACACACACACACACACACACACACACACACACACCCCACAC
>NW_011628177.1:52070-52571 GCF_000512975.1 Sesamum indicum
ACCCACATACACACACAAAAAAAAAAGAAAAAAGACGCATAGACAAGGAAATGTGAAAGCCGGAACAAGGGGCGGCATCATTCAACAAAAAACTTCTTAAGTTTGTGGTCGATAAAATTGAAAAAGAAATACAGTAGCTGATTAGAACATATAAAAATATATTTGTTGACATCATGATCCTAACAGCAACCTGCTACACCAATTGGTTAGAAGATAATAACCACCCAAGGCATTTATCAGATTTTATCAATTCACCACTCATTTTCCCTCACTATATCCCCTTTAGCGAAGTAAAAATCAATCCAAGACCACTCTTGCTAACGAGATATATTGAAAGGAAAAAAAAGAAGAGGGACAATGCATTCTCACCTGTCCTGTTATTGTTCTTCGTTTCAATAAATATTCTTTCATATCAGGTAAACAAAAATGGGAATACACATTTATGCAAGCACACAAAAATGTTACAAAAGACATAAATAGACCACAAAGACAAACAATACC
>NW_011628178.1:0-50406 GCF_000512975.1 Sesamum indicum
GCCCAAACGTTGGTCTAGATCCATGCATTTATGAAGTAAATTTGCTAAGCGAAATAATAACCACAAGTTAGTATGAAAGGGAAATAAACTTGCATTAATAAAACTGTGCAAAACAGCTAAATTTTGAACGTTCTCAGAATTTCACGAAACTAGATCCAAACGTAGGTCTGGACCCATGCATTTGTCTGTTAAATTTGCTAAGCGTAATAATAACTACAAGTCAGTATGAAAGGGAAACAAACTTGCGTTAATGGAACCGTGCAAAACATTTAAATTTTGAACGTTCTAAAAATTAAAAGAAACTTGACCCAAATGCAGGTCTAGACCCATGCATTTGTATGGTAAATTTGCTAACTGTAATAATAACTACAAGTTAGTATGAAAGGGAGACAAACATGCTTTAATAAAACTGTGCAAAACAGTGAAATTTTGAACGTTCTCAGAATTCCGCGGAACATATTAGTATGAAAGGGAAACAAACTTTCTTTTATAAAACCGTGCAAAACTGCTATAATTTTGAACGTTCTCTGAATTCCCTGAAACTTGAAACAAACGTAGGTCTAGACCTATGCATTTGTGTGGAAAATCGTGTAAAACAGCTAAATTTTGAACATTTTCAGAATTGCACGAAACATGGCCCAAACGTTGGTCTAGATCCATTCATTTATGAAGTAAATTTGCTAAGCGAAATAATAACCACAAGTTAGTATGAAAGGGAAACAAACTTGCATTAATAAAACTGTGCAAAACAGCTAAATCTTGAACGTTCTCAGAATTTCACGAAACTAGACCCAAACGTAGGTCTGGACCCATGCATTTGTCTGTTAAATTTGCTAAGCGTAATAATAACTACAAGTCAGTATGAAAGGGAAACAAACTTGCTTTAATGGAACCGTGCAAAACAGTTAAATTTTGAACATTCTCAAAATTGAACGAAACTTGACCCAAATGCAGCTCTAGACCCATGCATTTGTATGGTAAATTTGCTAACCGTAATAATAACTACAAGTTAGTATGAAAGGGAGACAAACATACTTTAATAAAACTGTGCAAAACAGTGAAATTTTGAACGTTCTCAGAATTCCGCGGAACATATTAGTATGAATGGGAAACAAACTTTCTTTTATAAAACCGTGCAAAACTGCTATAATTTTGAACGTTCTCTGAATTCCATGAAACTTGACCCAAACGTAGGTCTAGACCTATGCATTTGTGTGAAAAATTTGTTAAGCGTAATAATAACTATAAGTTACTATGAAAGGAAAACAAACTTTATTTAATAAAATCAAGCAAAACATCCAAATTTTGAACAATCTCACAATTCCACGAAACTTGACCCAAACGTAAGTCCAGACCCATGCATTTGTGTGGTAAATTTGCTAGGCGTAATAATAAGTACATGTTAGTATGAAAGGGAAACAAACTTTATTTAAAAGAAACAATGCAATACTGCTAAATTTTGAACATTCTTACAATTGCACGAAACATGACCCTAACGTAAGTCCAGACCCATGCATTTGTATGGAATATTAGCTAAGTGTAACAATAACTACAAGTTAGTGTGAAAGGGAAACAAACTTTCATTAATAAAACCGTGCAAAACTTCTAAATTTTGAAAGTTTTCACAAAGTTCCACGAAACTTGACCCAAGTATAGTATAGGTCTAATGCATTTATGTGGTAAATTTTTTAAGCGGTATAGTAAGTACATATTAGTATGAAAGAAAAACAAACTTTACTTTCTAAAACCGTACAAAACATCTAAATTTTGAATGTTCTCAGAATTCCAAAAAACTTGACCCAAACGTTGGTCTAGTCCAATGCATTTGTGTGGTAAATTTGTTAACCGTAATAATAACTACAAGTTAGTATGAAAGGGAGACAAACATACTTTAATAAAACTGTGCAAAACAGTGAAATTTTGAACGTTCTCAGAATTCCGCGGAACATATTAGTATGAATGGGAAACAAACTTTCTTTTATAAAACCGTGCAAAACTGCTATAATTTTGAACGTTCTCTGAATTCCATGAAACTTGACCCAAACGTAGGTCTAGACCTATGCATTTGTGTGAAAAATTTGTTAAGCGTAATAATAACTATAAGTTACTATGAAAGGAAAACAAACTTTATTTAATAAAATCAAGCAAAACATCCAAATTTTGAACAATCTCACAATTCCACGAAACTTGACCCAAACGTAAGTCCAGACCCATGCATTTGTGTGGTAAATTTGCTAGGCGTAATAATAAGTACATGTTAGTATGAAAGGGAAACAAACTTTATTTAAAAGAAACAATGCAATACTGCTAAATTTTGAACATTCTTACAATTGCACGAAACATGACCCTAACGTAAGTCCAGACCCATGCATTTGTATGGAATATTAGCTAAGTGTAACAATAACTACAAGTTAGTGTGAAAGGGAAACAAACTTTCATTAATAAAACCGTGCAAAACTTCTAAATTTTGAAAGTTTTCACAAAGTTCCACGAAACTTGACCCAAGTATAGGTCTAGGCCCATGCATTTATGTGGTAAATTTTTTAAGCGGTATAGTAAGTACATATTAGTATGAAAGAAAAACAAACTTTCTTTAATAAAACCGTACAAAACATCTAAATTTTGAATGTTCTCAGAATTCCAAAAAACTTGACCCAAACGTTGGTCTAGTCCAATGCATTTGTGTGGTAAATTTGTTAACCGTAATAATAACTACAAGTTAGTATGAAAGGGAAACAAACTTTATTAAAAAAAAACATGCAAAATTTCGAAATTTTGAACATTCTCACAATTCCATGAAACTTGACCCAAACGTAAGTCCAGACCATGCATTTGTGTGGTAAATTTGCTAAGCGAATAATAACTACATGTTAGTATGGAAGGAAAACAAACTTTGTTTTATAAAACCGTGCAAAACAACAAAATTTTGAAAGTTTTCTCAAAGTTCCACAAAACATCACCCAAACATAGGTCTAGACCAATGCATTTGTGTGGTAAATTTGCTACACGTAATAATATCTGTAAGTAAGTATGACAGGGAAACAAACTTTCCTTAATAAAACTGTGCAAAACATCTAAATATTGAACGTTCTCAGAATTTCACAAAACATGACCCAAACATAGGTCTAGACCCATGCATTTGTGTGGTAAATTTGGTAACAGTAATAATAACTACAACTTACTATAGAAGGGAAACAATCTTGCTTTAATAAAAACGTGCAAAACAGTTAAATTTTGAACGTTCTTAGGATTCCACGAAACTTGACCCAAACGTAGGTCTAGACCCATGCATTTGTGTGGTAAATTTACAAATCATAATAATAATTACAAGTTAGTATGAAAGGTAAACAAACTTGCTTTAATAAAACCGTGCAAAACTGCTAAATTTTGAACATTCTCTGAATTCTATGAAACTTGACCCAAATGTAGGTCTAGACCTATGCATTTGTAAGGTAAATGTGGTAAGCGTAATAATTACTGTAAGTTAGTATGAAAGGAAAACATATTTATTTAATAAAATCAAACAAAACATCGAAATTTTGAACACTTTCACAATTCCACGAAACTTGACCCAAACGTACGTCCAGACCCATGTATTTGTGTGTTAAATTTGCTAAGCGTAATAATGACTACATGTTCGTATGAAAGGAAAACAAACTTTCTTTAACAAAACCGTGCAAAACAACTAAATTGTGAACGTTCTCAGAATTTCACGAAACTTGACCCACACGTTGGTCTAGACCCATGCTTTTGTGTGGTGAATTTATTAAACGTAATAATAACTACAAATTAGTATGAATTGAAAACAAACTTTATTTAAAAAAATCATGCAATACAACTAAATTTTGAACATTCTCACAATTGCACGAAACATGACCCTAACGTAAGTCCATAAGTTCCATCTCCTTCACATACTGCAACATCTTCTTCTCCTAACTCTGTTTTCGCTACTCTGGTTCTGCAGCGAAGAAGTCGTGTTTCTCCTTCGTTACATTTTTATTAGTTGTGCTTTACACTTTCATTAGTTGGCATTAGTGGCTTAGGTGGCAACTAATTTGGAATCAGAGTTGTTATTTTTGTTTTATTTAGTTACACAGTTTCTTCTTCACCGCCTTTGTATCTGTATTTAAACTGAAATTGTACCAGTTCTCGTTGAATGAATGAAAACACAGCTTCAGTCCTCTACATTTCTTGCTCTGTAACCCAATACCCATGGGGCTTATGCCTAATTTTATCATGGTATCAGAGCAATCATCTTGATGGTCTTTGCATACGAAGTGCTTTGAACGATCAATTTCACTTATCTTAACCTTACATTCGATGAGAATGGCGAGCTCATCAACTGATACGCCTGTCTTTCCTTCCATAGCAATTGGAACTGGGAATCATCACATGGTAATGGTTTCTGCTCTATTCAGTGGGAGCAATTGGCTATCCTGGAGTAGGTATAGAAGGATAACTTAAGAAAGCAAGGATAAGTTGCCATTTATCGACGGCACAGGACTACAGCCTGCGATTAGGACTCCTCAACACAGATAGTGGAGGATTACAGACTGTATGGTATGGACTTGGATCAACACCATCTCCAAAGACTTGGTAAACGCATACCTGTATGAAAGTTCTTCTAGAAATCTCTGGTTGGAGCTTGAAGCAAGGTACGGTCAGTGTGACGGAACTCTGCTATACAAGCTGCAACGCAAAATTCGTTCTATCTGCAAGGTAATATGAGCGTAACTGGTTACTACACTAAATTGAAACAACTCTGGGATGAATTATTATGCCTTTTGCCACCAGCTATGTGTTCATGTGGCATTTGCATTTGCGGATGCAACAAAACCAAGGCGGAACAAAACGATGCAAACCAACTAATAAAGTTTTTGATGGGTTTGAATGACTCCTACGATAACATTCGTAGTCAGAATTTGGTTCTAGAACCTCTTCCCCTCGTCAACAAAGCATATTACATGGTGCTACGCATTGAGAGACAAAGGATGGTGAACTCAAAATACTCTGATATAGGGGAAGGATTTGCCATGAAAGCATATGAGCAAAGGTATTCTGCCTCTAATACAGGACCTCGACAATTCATGCAACACAAGGGACCTGTGGATAAACGTAGTCTCCTCTGCGAGCACTCCAATAAAATTTCTTGAATACAATGGTTTGTCATTTCTTGAATTTTAAATATGGGAAAAAATTGGTAGAGAGGGAATGGATAGGCACAAAGGTTTATTTTTCGTTAGAAAATGACAATGAGGAAGAGACAGATACACAACTTTGGTTCTGGATGATGTCAAAAATGCATTTTTTTAAGCAATCAATGTGAAACAGTTTTAGTTGAGTGTTTAAATTCTTATTTCAACCTTTGGTTTCTGGCATCGTCCTTAGTGGGACGATGTTATTTTGGTAAGCGTAGAATTGAAAAACGAAATAGACCCTAGAGCCTTGAGTCTTAATAAACGAGTATGGATAGATCATAGATTATTACAAGTGTGGTATACATTACTGTTAATGTCTCTCGTCTTTTGTTTTCTTCAGGCTAACATTAAATTGCCTTTGAAAGCATGGCTTAAGTTAATATCGACTGATGTAATGGAAGTGGCAGATCATACAACTCCAGTGACGTTGATATCAAGAAAAGAGTTTCGCCTGACAAACCTGTCTTGAACTTGCTTCATAAGGAAGAACTTGTCTCGGATTGTCTTCCGAGTATGAGCCTCATGGGTTTTCGAGGCTTTTCTTTATGTAAATTAGAACACTTTGTTTATAGAACTTCGGCATTCTCTGTATAATCTGAAAGATTGTACTTGTTTTTTTCTTATAAGGCAATAAAGATTGTTATTTTTTTTCTGGTCTAAAGATTGTACTTCTTTTAGAAATATGAAATTTATATTGAACGGAAAGAATAGAAAATTCAATAAAATTGAGAAATATCTTAATTTTCATGAGGTAAGAGTATTAAAATAACAACAAAGAAAATACCTAAATTTTGAGGAATTGTATGCATATGTTTTTAATTGTAAGATTTATATATGCTTCACAATATTGGTTTATAAAACATACGAGCTCGTTAAGTTTATTTGTTTAGGCGTCAAGAAGTCCGGGACTTCAAAAATACCTCTTTAACGCTTTTTTACATAATAATCTTTTTTAATTTGATCTAACATGAGTTAAAAGTAAAGAAATTTGTAGTAAAATAATACGAGTTTCTTTTTTTTATATATATATTTTTCGACACTACCAAGAACTAGGGCTGTAACCTAACCGACCTCGACGAGCCAGAAAAAAATTGGCTAGAGCTCGAGCTCAATTCACACGTGCCGAGCTCGAGCCGAATTAATTTTTTTTTTAAGAATATTTGAATTGAAAAAAAATATGAACTATTGTAGTATTTGAAATATATTATTAAAAAATCGAAATAAGAACTAGGAAGAAAATTTTCACAAAATTAGCAAAAAGGAGCAATACAATGAAAGAAAATTGGAAGCCATGAAAAATCATTTGGTATAATCGTTTAATGAGAAGTAACCAAAGTTTCATACCACTACTTATAGTTTTTGACTAACATCAACAACATTCACATAAATTATATTAAAATATTTATTTACAAAATGATTATTAAAACGTATTAAATTTAGGAGATATTGACTAATAGTTCTAATATATAATGAATAATTGCATTTTGATGTAATAGATATTGAAATTGTAACAATAAAATTCATATACATTATATTAAATATTTATTTACTACAAAATTAGTAAAACATACTAAATTATTAATTAAACTTGTTCTTAGAATATTTATTTACTACAAAATTAGTAAAACATACTAAATTATTAATTAAACTTGTTCTTAGATAATATAAACCAAAATATCGTATTAACACACTCATGCAAATTATCATTCAATACTCTTGCATTTTAACAACCCTTATCAAGTCAAATATGAACAGAAATCATTGTTTAGATATGCACCAACATGCGTATTTATAAGCTATCAATTATAAATGCAAGTGTTAGTACTCTTCATTTGCACGGGTTATGCACACGCCTTACTTTTATGTAATAGTACTTATAGTCTAAATATATCATACACGATACATACAACACTGAAAGTTTTCTTGGCTGGTGCATTGCATTGAGAAATAATAACAAGCATAGTACACTGAAAGTTTTCAAACATGGAATTGCAAGGAAGCAGGCTGCATGGCATGGTCATCATCAGAGTGCATCTTCCTTCTCAAACCTGCATAATCAAAATTCAGTGATGGTAAGTTGTAAATTAAAATTTTTAGAAGAATTTTTTGGAAAGTCTGATTATCCATGAGACCAAGTGCTCACCAGAGTTTAGTAAATCACACGATACATGATGAATGTTGCAACGTCATTCATGGATCGGATGGTTTTGTTGACCTTTTCATGAAAATAAAACTAAGAAGAAGAAATTTTGGTTAGAAAATTAGTGCAAGTAAATTTTGTTTCTTGGAACATAAATGATTACAACTCTTCTAATGAGTAGATAGATGCTCATGGAAAAAGTATACATCTAAATCAAATGGATAATATTTTAAAAACACAATATTTACGGCATTCAACTTCTGGATGTTGTGCAAGTATTTTATAGTTTCGCGAATTTCTTTTTGAAAATAAATAAATTTCTCTCTAAATTTTCATATCATGAATGATGCATTATATGATGAAGTGTTGCAAAGATAAGATCATAAATGATAATAATTGTACGTCGAAATATATAACTTGTTATATGAAAGCAAACGGTGATTATTATAACCATGCACAAGTCTATGAAATATTATCATGTTGATTTCAATGCATCTTTTATAATGTGTCTACTTAACTAACATATGCTTGTAGTTAAGTTATATTATGTATTTTTTTCTACATCTATATAATTAAGGAATACGGGTAGTTATATTGATTAACGTATATTCTATATCTACTTAATTAAGATACGCGTGGAAGTATATTAATTAATGTATCTTCTATATTTACTTACTAAGAGACACATAGTTGTATTAATATATAGCGTATCCTATGTAGCTATTTAACTAAAAAATACCTAGTTAAGAGATAGGTGCAAGTTTAACTAACGTATCTTACCTATCTACATAAACCTTTAGTATCTACTTAATTAAGAAACGCATGAAGTTATATCTAGTTAATGTACCTTTTCGGTCTTGGTGGTTCCTGTACGCTCTCTAACTTCGATAGTCCATCTCCCTTCCAGACGCTCTTTCATGGACAGTGGGTACTTGCTTTCTATATTGGGATAGATTTCTTCAGTGACTGGGAACACCACCCTCGATCCTGCTTGCTCCTGCAAGAATTGAGTCCTAATTGTTACTCGTTGAAGTAGACATAAGAATAAAAGATAAAATTAAAAGGGTGAGAATGATTTATAATCCATGTTCCAAGTTTTTTTTTTTAATTTATTCTTTATGAGTAATGTACGAGAGGTTAATTTATAAATTTTTTTAATTTACAAAATTATACAATGTTAAATGATTAATAAAATAAATATTTATGTGTGTTGACTATAAAGTAACTCTTTTGAATTTTTCATAGTAGATATACCAAGAGGTAAGTCAAGACATAAACATAATATTTAATTAATTTTGGTCTTAAAATAAACTATTATTGTGAATTATGACATCATCAAATTTTTAAATTTGGTTGAATCTTTAACAACATCTCTGACAATTTTTAGTTGATGCTTAGCTTTTTGATAAACACTCAACTTTCAACAATTTTCAGAGTCGAGACTTTATTATTTGAATATGCATGTAACTCTCATACACAAATTAGTGTTCATCAATACATTAAAAAATATAAAATAAAAAGAGAAGAGAGAGAGAGAGAGAGAGAGAGAGAGAGAGAGAGATAATTTTAAGATGGAGAGAAAATAATTTTTTCCATAGATCAAACTGTAAACTCCCCTCCAGAGACAGAGAGAGAGAAAAGAATCTTTTCCATAGATCGAACTCTAAACTCCCTTCCAGAGAGAGAGAGAGATAGAAAAGAATCTTTTCCACAGATCGAACTCTAAACTCCCCTCCAGAGAGAGGGAGAGAGAGAGAGAAAAAGAGTTTTAAAATGGAGAAGAAATTATCTTTTCTACAGATCGAAATCTATGTAAAAAGAAAAATTTGAGAAATGCCAATTTGAATTTTTTTTTTCTGAAAAGCTTGATTTCAAAATTGAAAGGAAAAAACAATAGAATTGTTTTTACACTTTAATATTGAGCACTTACCGATTTTACGTTAGTATTTCTTATAAAATTTATATTTAAATAAAAGATCTAAACAAAAGAAGAAGACCAAAGACACAAACATATATTTTTTTTAGAAAAAAAGAAAGAGAAAAAAAAAATGAAAGAAAGAGAAAAAAAATGAAAGATCTGTGTTGTGATGGACTCTCAAAGGTACTTGTCGTGATGGTGGTTGTGGAGGGGGTGGCGGAGGAGGTGTTGGAAAATTAAAATCGAGTGGCTACGGGAAGAGTACACCATTAACTCTCCAACAACCATAGATATAATCTCTTTCAAGTATTGTTTCCATCTACAAGGTAAAATTGAACATATGTTAGAGCCTATATAAAACTGTAAAATACAATTGAAAATCAAATGAAGTTGAATTATTGAATAAAGATCTACATTTCTCCCTTCGTTTGAATTGTGCTCCATCTTCACTTGTGTATACAAAGAGTTCTTTGAATGCGTGTGTGTGTGTGTGTGAGAGAGAGAGAGAGAGAGAGAGAGAGAGAGAGAGAGTAGAGAATGGAGTGGAGAAAGACAATAGGGTGAGATAGCTATCAATAGACAATTAATTATGTATGTGAGAGTGTGTGAAATTATAAAAAATAAATGTAATAGAGATAATTCCCATAATTTTGTTTAACAATATGTCACGGACTTGTATAAGATTTTCTCATAACAAATAACAAGAATGATGCCATGTGAACATATTGTATTGACGTGATATGATTCTTACTGTGTGCTATAGAACAACAAATATTGCAAATATTTTTTAAAATATAATTTCTTACGAGTCCTTGAATAAATAGATAGAATGAAATTGCTAATTACAAAAGATTTCAAGTCAAAAGGAAAAAGAAAGCAATAACAACAACAACAATAGATAAACAAAACTTTAATACGAAATATGAGTATATTTATGATTGTGTCCAAAATCGGAACATTTATAATGTTGCACCAATTTAAATAACACTAATCTAACTAAATTAGCAAAAATTACTTCTAAATAAAAAAAAATCCACCATAAATTTTTAGAGTCCGAAGTTACTCACTAACCATTTATAATTCATAATATAGTAAATCATATAATATACATCATAAAATGTCTTTTCCATGATTCTCTATAAATGTGCTGGAAATTTAAGAGATTTTTAAAAATATAAAGCCTATTGTTAATGAGATTAATGATACATAATCGTAATTAAAGTGTATGTATATAGACTGCATTTTGCATTTTTCCATTTCTGCTATTGTGGAGTGGATACTAAATTTACTATATGGTCTCGGTGCAATATGAACTTTTAAGTTTTATGTGTAATTATTCATATATTAGTACTCGAATAAAATTTTAGTTATCTATATTTTTCCTAAACAATTTTAGTTGCATATAGAAATGAACAAATATATTAATGATTAGAATTTAGAAGTATATGGATCATTAATATGGTCGTATATGTTCATATATAATTAATATGAATTTTTGTTACGTACATAATTTTCATTACGGAAATGCAATTTTTAATGCGTACGGATATGTAATTTTTGCTGTGTATGGATGGTCATAATTAATTGAGAAAAAATATGATTTTAGTCCTGTGATTTAGGGATTGATATTTTTTGTCTTGTATGAATTGATTTTCTCAATTTAGTCCTATAACTTCAAAATTGCAGCAATTTTATTTTTTGAGCTAATTTGATCAAAAATTGCTCGTGACTTGCACATAACCTAATTAAGTTGCAATTTTATTCTTATCAATCAATTTCATACAGGATCAAAATTGCCAACACCCTAAGTTCCAGGACAAAAAATACAAACCTCTCATAAGTTATAAGATTAAAAATGCAACCACCGTAAATTACAGAACTAAAATTATATATTTTTTCTAGTTAATTCAATATGAATATGAGCTATTTACGATATTCGCATAAAACAACTATATGGAAAAATTATATTTTTTATCATATTTTTTATATCATGAATGATGTATCATATGATGTAGTGTGGTTATGACAAGATCATAAATGATAATAACTTTATGTCGAAACATATAACTTGTTACATGAAAGCAAATGATTGGCTACTCTATTATGAACTATAATAAGATGAAAAACAAAAGAAGTCCGACATAGAAGAATTTTCATACTGTTAAGTCTACGAAATAGTGTCAGTTTGATTTTAGTGTATCTTTTATAATATGTGTCAACTTAACTAACATACACGTGAAGCTGCATAAACTAATATATTTTTTGTATCTACTTAAATAAGAAATATGTGTTGTTATATTCAACTAACATATCTTCTATATGAAGTTAACTGATAGACACATAGTTAAGAGACACGAGCTGTTATATCAACCAACATATTTTCTTTATCTACTTGATTAGGATACACATAGTTAAGAGACACGTGCAATTATATTAACTAATATAGACACGTAGTTGTATTAACTAACATATCGTTTTGTATCTACTTAACTAAGAGATACGTGCAGTATATTAACTAAGGCAAAATTGCAAAATTAGTCCTGTATATTAGGGGGGGTGGCAAAATTGGTCCCCTAGCTATGAGACTGGCAATTTTAGTCCTTTATGTTTAAAATTTGTAGCAATTTTGGTCCTTCTAGCCAAAAGTGATTGGAAATTGACAAATCAAATTGGGGATTAGGGTTTCGGCGACAAATGGACATTACTACACAGGTAGCATCCTACGTGGATGCTGACGTGATAAAAAAAAAGGTTAACCATCCCCCACCACCACCAAGCCGGTCGCCGGAATTTTTTTTCCGGCGCGTCTCCGGCCACGCGTACCACCACTAAACTCGCCATCCTACGCTGATTCCAACCCTATAGCATGTGTTTCAATCAGAGTTCAAACATGCCCCCAATTGTTGATTATAGTCTTATCCTAAAACCTAGATTTATTTTCTTTCTCTTCTCGATTCACCGCCGTCCGACCTACCCACTGTTCGAGACCACCACCAATCAACTCCCCATCCTCCGGCGAGTTGATTGCACCCAAGCCCATCCATTGTCATCAACTATTCGGTCGGTTCTCTTCATTTTTATTTTCGTCACTTTTTCTCCGCGCCCACCATTGATTTTTCCGTTATATTTCCGTCACCAGCGATTATCTGGTTGGCGGACCAACACCTTTGTGTTCGCTCCCCAAGGCGCACACATCACTCCGATCAGTTTCCGTCAACGTTACATCCACGACTTCTCCTTAATGTTTTATTTTAGTGGCAATTTTAGTCCTATATGTTTTAATTTAGTAGCAATTTTGGTCCTTCCGACCAGAATTACCAGTCAGCAGCCATGTAAGATGTCACGTGTTTAAGTAGAGACCAGTTGGCAACCGAAACCCTAAACCCCAATTTTTTCGGCTAATTTTTGGGTAATTTTGGCCGGAAGGACCAAAATTGCCACTAAATGAAAACATATAGGACTAAAATTGCCAGTTCAGTAGTTGCAGGATTAATTTTGCCACCCCCCTATACTTACAGGACTAATTTTGCAATTTTGCCTATAACTAATGTACTTTCTCTATCTACTTAATTAAGAGATGCATGTAGGTATATTAACTAATGTACCTTTTCGGTCTTGGTGGTTCCCGTACGTTCTCGCACCTCATTAGTCTAGCTCTCCTCTAGTCACTCTTTCATTGATATTAGATACTTGTTTTCTATATCAGGATAGACTTCTTCAGTCATTGGGAACACCACCCTCTGCCCAAGTTGGATTTCTTTCGCCTCCATCTTTCTTCTATTCAAACTCTCATATAGTAACAAAACACTATGTTGTCTTCCCTGTTATGATCTTTGATGCAAGAAAAGAAAAATATACATAAGACGGTCATACTAATTTTTGTTATTTCTCACATTTCAAATTCGATTGTTTTGTGCAATTCCTTTTTTGTGTAGCAAAAATGTTAGAAGATGAAATCTTTTGCTTTTCCACATTCAATTTAAATGTGCAATATAAGTGCAAGGTCCTCTATTTTTATTAAAATTATTTCTTTTATGATTTACATATATATAGTGGATATAAAAAAAGCATGACTTAATGAAAAAAAGATTAAAGCAACCTCCAACATTTGAAAATATATTCAAATTGTTCCTCGCATCTTAAAAATCTCAGCACAGTTGCTCTAGATTCTATAATTCTAGATGCAATTAGATTCCATTTTTTTTTTTCTGAAGATCCTTCATTGCTTGGCCGTGTTTACTCCCGCAAGAATTAAATCTTAATTATTACTTGATGAAGTGGACCAACAAACATATATTAAAAGGGTGAGAATGATTTGTAATTCATGTGCACACAATTTTTTTTCTTTGTGGCTAGTGTGCAAGAGGTTATATATATATATACTGGTAGTACTTGTCGAACTTCAAAATTTCTCAGCCATTCACGTTCTTCTTCTGGCGTGAGAAGTTTTGAATCAATCCTCTTGGGATCATTGTAATATTTTTTCAGGAATTTTTATGAGAAATTCCCTCATTTGTATTTTCAGAATCTGAAAATATTTCATATTTTCATTGTAACTCGAACTTTCATTCGGTTTGATTTTCTCTTTAAAGAATTTTCTTCATTAGTGGATAAATAATATCATTAAGCTTGTTGTTTTGAGATCATATATATAAACTAAAATACCATATTTTAATATAATCTAAAACTAAAATATAAGATGTTGACATAATTCTAATATATAGTGAATAAATGTATTTTTGTTTTTTCATACGCATTATATTAAATATTTGCTTACAAAAAAATTATCAAAACATACTAATTGTTGGTTAAGCTTGTTTTTAGATAAAAGAAAGCAAAATACCATAATTTAATATCATCCAAAATTAAAATATAATATATTGGCTAACAATTATAATATATGGTGAAAATTTTGAAATATAAGCATTTTGTTGTAGTGGATATTGAAATTATAATGATAAAATTTATATGAATTATATTAAATATTTATATACAAAAAAATTTACCAGAATGTACTAAATTATTGATTAAGTTTATTTCTGGATAATATAAACTAAAATATCATATTTTAATATCATTTAAAACTAAAATATGAGATAGTACCACACTGTTCCTTTTATTTATCCAAAAAAAAAAATTATTTTATTCTTAACTCAAATATTCACTTTACCATCATTTTGAGAAATTTTGTAATTTAGATTTCATAATTTTATGATTTTAATATATTAATTTATATTTTATAATATATCATTCGACTAATATAATTAACATAATTGTTAGATCTGATTGGCTAAAATTTTCAATCGATATATAATAAAATAGAATCATTGAGACTATCCACTTAAGCGCCACTTATCCGCAAATGTGGACAACCTGAATGAGCTTTATTATGCCAAATGAAACATAGTATATTTTTTAGATAAAAATAAAAAAACTATTAGACTTCATCCAAAATAGATCTTAGCAATATTATCTAACAACTCTGTGGATAAAGAATTAAAAATATTAAAGTATATTATATTTTTATCTTTTATTTTTTGAAGTATATTCAATATCTTTTTTGATAAATACTGAATAAAATAAAGAAAAAAATCTCTCAAATTTATTTTTAATTTGAATTTCCAAGCAAATGTTTACCGTTGGAGGCTAATTTTTATAAGCATTCTAAATTAAAAAGAAAAAAAAAAAAGAAAGAAATGTTACCGTTGATTGGCCCACTATATATTACACAATTTCATCTTTTCAAACTCTTCGATCAGTTTCCTTCACTTTCTCTCTCTTTGTTCTTGTTTTTCCAGGAGACCAGAGGGAAATCCATTAGACCCGAAGATTACACTAAAGATGGTATACAGGCCTCAGAGGACAGCTCCTCGTCTGCTGGTACATTACTTTGTCTTTAGTACCTGCGGTTTTTTTATTACATCTTCTTGAAGTTAAGCAAAAAGTAAAAGAAAAAGATGAAACCAAGATTACAACTGATCAGTCAATGAAATTTTCTGAAATTCTGTAATAATATATATATATATATATATCATCTTCTTACCCTTCCCTTATGCCCTGGATTACGAAAAGGGAACAGTTTTCAGAATTCGATTCTTGTGTTTTTGTGCTTCTCAGAAACTTTTGATATCAATTTCTGTTTCTTCTGCGAAGATATTTTGCTTGCGCAATAAAACTGAAAACTCTCTTGCTCAAATCTTCAATTAATCAACAAATTCCCCCCAAAATCTTAATTCAGATTCTCTCTACCTTCTTCAATTAATCAACAAATTCCCCCCAAAATCTTAATTCAGATTCTCTCTACCTTTCTTGAAAAGAGTTTTCGGGCTTTTCATGGGATTTTGTAGTATGAAAAGGAAACCCCTCTAGTAAGTATGATAAGACAGGAAGAAAAATCTTGATTGGGGTGAATTAGGTTGGAATTTAGGTATAAGATTAGTCTGATCAAAGTTGATGTAATTGGCATATTTGCAGGAGGCTACAGGAAAAAGAAAAGCGGCGCTAAGGAGGGAAAAGATGAGGCCGGGAAGGTCTACGAGTGCAGGTTTTGTTCCCTCAAGTTCTGCAAGTCTCAAGCCCTTGGGGGACACATGAACCGCCACCGTCAAGGCAACCTCTTTTCATTGCCCTAATTTCAATGTTCTACGTTTTTCTTCACATTATAAAATCAAGACAATTTCCATCACTGCATCTTTCTTATTAACCCTCAATAAATAAAAGTAGAGTTGTAAAATACTCCCCTTCGATTTTTCGCCAATTAGTTTTCCTTGTACAGTGGAGCATTGTCTTGTCAATCCCTGTTCTCATTCATGTAAGGAAAATGTTTCTGGGCTACTGTATTTTCTTTTTTTTTTTCTTTGGATTCTTGCTGAAATTTTTTATTTCTTCATTATATTTTCTCAGATAGGGAGACAGAAACCTTGAACAAGGCTCGTCAACTGGTCTTCACTAACGATTTGGCTCCTGCTCACCTAGGTTATGTTTCAAGGTATATGTATGAACTCTCCCCATCCCTTTTCTTCCTTTTCTTAATTCATTTTTAAATTTTAGATGTTCAAACTTTGAAATACTAAGAAAATAAAGAAAAGGGCTCAAGGTTCTATATATGTTCTATTACTGATCGATATTCCTTCTACAAATTCTTCAGTGCAATGTTATTCTGTCTTTTTAATTTTTTTTGTTGTTTCTTTTCCCCATTTGGCTGTAATGATTTGAAGTGTTGAGACTATTTTTCATGGGCTCTTGAAAGGATTTTGAGAAAATGACGATGTTTGTACATTATTCTAGCAGCTGTAAGTTCTTTCGTGAAAATTTCTGTTGACGTATATTTGACAAAAGCATATCTCGTGTTTCCCTTGTTTACACTGTATATCTCCACTCTTTAAATACGAAATAATAATTTTATTTGTTAAAAGTAAACATTTCAGATTTATGCATGCATTGAAATTTTAAAAATCTTCACTATATTGAACACAAGAATATCGTGAGATGTTTTTTGATTTTATTCTTCTATCCTCTTGCTTAGCCATATGCTTATCTAGTCTTTCTTTTGTTTTTTTGGGTTTGGGTCTTTCCCTTCTTGTAATGGAATTTAATCACATTTGCATGTTTTCACAGTGGATTCCCATTTGGTGGTTGATAGTGGAAACCAAACTTGAGACTGCAAGCCATCAGAATTGGTAAGTCTGTGTGAGAGGTTAGTGATGTTTTCGCAAATTTTCTGCAATTTAGCTGCTAGTGAGGCTTCCTTCGCTAGCACTTTGGTTTGAAAAAGTTTTGGCTTTGATCGGCAACTGGGAGTCTACTACTTTAGGAGCAGTAAGTTTGAAAAAGTTTTGGCTTTGATCGGCAACTGGGAGTCTACTACTTTAGGAGCAGTAAGTTACTACTTTGTCTTAACTGCTATTATCTTTGTTACCAGTCAATTTCTGTTGCATATTATGCCTTTGAATTGGAGAATGCCACATGTATTTATGTTGTTATCTTCTATGTCTTGGTTTATTCGTAGTTCTGCCTTATTAGCATGTTTATTGTTAGCAATTATTTTATTGAATAGAGATGTCATATTATTTATTAGCAATTATTTTATTTGCAAGCTTATTGTTAGCAGTATTGTCATTGTCTATGTCTTGCTAGTGCCATTAAAATTGTGAATTGTCTAGCATGTTTGAAGTCCCAAAGAGTATCAGACAGATATGACGAATCATCATTAGAAAATTCCAAACGTATGTATTCTGCAATTAAAAATGGTGGCCTAACACATGTAGCATGCATATATTTGATTCTACAAGTGAAGCATATTAATAGTATTATAGGTTATGTGTACTCGTTTATTAAAGGTTGAAGGCTTTGGATTTGGTTTTGCAAATTCTGTGTTACCGAAAAACTTTATATTGCTAAAAATTGTGTGGGAATCAAAAGGGTTGAGTAGGATTTAAACACTCAATTGGGACACATTTTGGCCACTAAAAGTATGCTTTTTGATGATATTTTAGAACCTAATGTTAACTTGTGTATCTTCATATTCCTCTCGTCAAACTTGTGTATCTTCATATTCCTCTCGTCAAATTTCTAACCGAAAAGAAACCAATGTCCTTATTAGTTCTTTCTTGCCGACTTTTCTCCCATATTTTGAAATCAAGGAGGTTGAAACCATTAAATTTATACTTTGTAAACTTCAAATCCAAATTTTGTGCGCTGATTTCTTTGAAAAACTCACGTGACCATCATTTTGACTCGGAAAGAATAGGATTGGGAATATTTGAGGCTGTTGAAATGTGAATGGTGCAAGTATAGAGTTGAGACCTAAATTGGAGAACGAATCTCCCCTTTTTTTTGTAAATTTATTCTTGATTAATTCGTCGTGTTGGGTTTTCTTCATGAGCTTATTTTGAAACTTTTTGTTGTTATACATTTAAAATTATTGTATGAATTTACAGAAATCATGTTGGTTCATGTTTAACATCTATGTTTGCAGGTGTATCATAAAAAAATATCGAAAATCTATATTATCCAACTATGAGTTATTTTATTTTGTGGACTTTGGAAAATAAAATACTATGCTAAAGCGTAGAGCGGTTGTCTTTCTAGCCAATTAAAATTTTTTAAGAAGATTTCATGAATTTTGTAAATATATGTAATCTCAAACATTTGATAAATATTTTTAATGAACAAATTAATACTAGATATGGGATTTTTTTTAGTTTTATTGAATAATCAACCATAGTATATTTCTAAAAAAATTATTTTCTTTTTTATTCTTTTACTAAGATTTGTTTTCTCTTGTCAAGTGCTTTGTGTTATCAACTCATGTTTTCAAAATCAGTATCAAAATGCACTAATTTCTTTAAGATAAATTTACAGACTTTGAATATTTTGTGCAATTTTAATAAGTATATAGATGTATTTCATTTACTTGTTTGTGGATAAGTGCCTAAAAAAGTCACATGTTTTTATTTTCAAAGAAAGTCATTAATTGATCTTTATTGTCATTTAAAGCAGTTTTTGTATTCTTGGAAACACTTTGAAGTTTGAAGTGCATTCGATTTATTACTTTAGAACAAATGAAATTTTTTTTCTTTAGAATTCCATAAAAGTGTGTAATTAACTTTGTTGTTGTGATAAATAATTGTATTGATAATACTTAAAGAACTACATGCATTACCTATATTGCTACTCGCCAAGATGTGGTAACAAATTTTTTAAAATGATAGGTGTACAAGTAATATAAAAATAAATAATGAGATTGGCATCTAGACAACCGCTTTATCTTGTAGTGTATGATATTTTATTTCTGAAATTCAAAAATAAACTAATTTGTGGTTGCGTAGTAGTGATTTTCAATAAATTTTACTATGATACACCTGCAAAGGTTGGACGTTGACATGGACAAATATGGTGTTTCTGTACAATTTGTACAAAAGTTTTAAATGCATGACAATCAAAAGGTTTTGAAAAAGCAAATTGGATAAAACCTAACATAATGAATAATTTGGGAATAAATTAACAAAAACAATGGAGGATTATCTCCCTTTTAGGCGTCAACTCCGAACTACCTTGCATTCTTCACATTTAAACTGACCTCAAAGTTCATAATCCTATTACTTCCAAGTTAGAATGTTGAGAATGTGAAGGTTTCATAGAAATCACGTACATTTTGGATTTGAAGTATACAAAGAAAAAATACAATGGTTTCACCCTTTCTTGAATTTTAAAATATGGAAAAAAAATCGATGGAGAATAACTAGATAGGGACAAAGGTATTTAAACTGCCTCAAAGTTCATAATCCTATTACTTCCAAGTTAGAATGTTGAGAATGTGAAGGTTTCATAGAAATCACGTGCATTTTTGGATTTGAAGTATACAAAGAAAAAATACAATGGTTTCACCCTTTCTTGAATTTTAAAATATGGAAAAAAAATCGATGGAGAATAACTAGATAGGGACAAAGGTTTGCGTCTTTGGTTAGAAAAATGGTAGAGAGGAAGAGATAGATACATTAGGTTATCATGTTGTTCTAGATAGTGTCAAAAAGCACATTCTTTTTAGTGGTCAATGTGAAACAATTGAGTGTTTGAATCTCCTACTTCAATTCTTAAATTTCCCCGCACAGTTTTTAACGACATGAAGTTATTTTGGCAAGCACATAATTGAGAAATCAAATACAAACTCTAGAGCCATCAATCGTAATAGATGTATATTGATAGATACATTATGCATTTTGCTCTTTACATACTTTAAATGATACTGATATTGTTGATTATGTGCAGGGTAATGCTAGTGAAGATGATCCGACAAGTGTTAGCCAAATGATACAGTCGTCAACTTGCTTCACTAACACACTAGCTTTCATGACACACACAAGAGCCTTGCGGTTCCTTTTTTAGGACATCGATATCTATTATCTTTAGAACAAATTTGACCTATTGTAAATAAAGAATACTTTGTTTGTAGTACTTTTGGTCTTCAGTGGAAAAAGCCTTTGTGATTTAAGTTCCTCTTTTTATTTTATATTCTTTCAATTTTTAATGTGACGCAACACCACTTACAAAGTATTAGAAATATGTCTATATGACTTAAACATGATTAGTGGAAAGAGAGCATTATTTATCAAGCATATCAAATAACTCGTTGTGTTGGATCCAAGAAAGTAGTAATTGCAAGAAACAAGTAAAAGATAGTGTTGCACCATCAAAGTGTAGTTGATCTCGTTGTGGAGTTTACCACATCAATGAGGGTTCATGTAATTATTATGACATAGCTCAACTTATTAAGTAAGTACGGAACCAAATAAAGCAATCCCTAGAATTCATAGTTGAATAGAGAAATATTAGACAATTTGTAGTTCAAAGCAATTAATTTAAGCATTTCATTTACATGCATAAACACGGCAAACAACTAATAATAACCTTGAATACACTTAAAACATGGATCTTCCCATTGGACCTCTCATTCACCAGCCTCTGTCCTGTCTTTTTATGATCTCTGCAATAATCTATTAAACCAATCATGTCCATATTTATGGGTTGCAGTCAAAAGAATATACAGTAAAACCTCTATAAATTAAAACCTTGGGACCATGAAATTTTATTAATTTAGAGAGATATTAATTTATCGATAAATTAATATTTTATTAATTAAAAGAGAGATTTTTTTTTTAAATTCAGCAAATTTAGTACATATGTATTGAAAATAAATGAATTCATATATGTTTCATTGATTATATTCATGCATCAATTAATTTTTTATAACTAATTAAATATATTCATGTATAATATCAATTCATTATTTATAATTAACTATTATATTCATAGACACATGTATCAATTCATTGAAATAACTTAAATATACATGTTTACATTAATTTATTGCACTTAAATAACTATTATACCCAATTAAATATATTCATGCATGATGAATGAAACATATATACTACATAAATCTCAATATGATAATAAAATAATTTATAACACCCAATCATGTCTTCTCATCTAAAAGGCATCGCAAAATCATCCATGAATGATCAAATGCGTAAAGCATTACAAACTTCACATTTTAGTAAACTACCATAATATTTATAATTGTAATATTTATGAATTATTAATTTAGAGTTTTAATGGGACCTAATATTTATAAAGGAATTTTTCAAAAAAATATTATTTTATTATCTTATCGAATTTGATGATTTTTTACAAAGGCCCAAGTCGGGACCGGAAGATTTTATTATTTTAGAGAGTTTATTAATTTATAAAGTATTAATTTATAGAGGTTTTACTGTACTACAAGGAAAGCATCTGCAGACCCATGAATGTAAGAAGTTCCAAATGTGTATCCCATCACTCCACATATGAGGAAGTGATTGGTAGAACCTGTTGAATTCAGCTCAAGTTCCATCTCCTTCACATACTGCAACATCTTCTTCTGCTAACTCTGTTTTTGCTACTGTGGTTCTGCAGCGAAGAAGTCGTGTTTCTCCTTCGTTACATTTTTATTAGTTGTGCTTTACACTTTCATTAGTTGGCATTAGTGGCTTAGGTGGCAACTGATTTGGAATCAGAGTTGTTATTTTTGTTTTAGTTCGTTACACAGTTTCTTCTTCACCACCTTTGTATCTGTATTTAAACTGAAATTGTACCAGTTCTTGTTGAATGAATGAAAACACAACTTCAGTCCTCTACATTTCTTGCTCTGTAACCCAATACCCATGGGGCTTATGCCTAATTTTATCATGGTATCAGAGCAATCATCTTGATGGTCTTTGCATACGAGTGCTTTGAACGATCAATTTCACTCATCTAAACCTTACATTCGATGAGAATGGTGAGCTCATCAACTAATACACCTGTGTTTCCTTCCATAGCAATTGGAACTGGGAATCATCACATGGTAATGGTTTCTGCTCTATTTAGTGGGAGCAATTGGCTATCCTGGAGTAGGTATATAAGGATAGCTTAAGAAAGCAAGGATAAGTTGCCATTTATCGACGGCACAGGACTACAGCCTGCGATTAGGACTCCTCAACACAGATAGTGGAGGATTACAGACTATATGGTATGGACATGGATCAACACCATCTCCAAAGACTTGGTAAACGCATACCTGTATGAAAGTTCTTTTAGAAATCTCTGGTTGGAACTTGAAGCAAGGTACGGTGAGTGTGACGGAACTCTGCTATACAAGCTGCAACGCAAAATTAGTTCTATCTGCAAGGTAATAACAAGCTGCAACGCAAAATTAGTTCTATCTGCAAGGTAATATGAGCGTAACTGGTTACTACACTAAATTGAAACAACTTTGGGATGAATTATTATGCCCTTTGCCACCAGCTATGTGTTCATGTCGCATTTGCATTTGCGGATGCAACAAAACCAAGGCGGAACAAAACGATGCGAACCAACTAATACAGTTTTTGAACAAAACCAAGGCGGAACAAAACGATGCGAACCAACTAATACAGTTTTTGATGGGTTTGAATGACTCCTACGATAACATTCATAGTCAGATTTTGGTTCTAGAACCTCTTCCCCTGTATTATCTGAAAGATTGTACTTGTTTTTTCTTATCTAAGGCAATAAAGATTGTTATTTTTTTTCTGGCCCAAAGATTATACTTCTTTTACAAATATGAAATTTATATTGAACGACAAGAATAGAAAATTCAATAAAATTGAGAAATATCTTAATTTTCATGAGGTAAGAGTATTAAAATAACAACAAAGAAAATACCTAAATTTCGAGGAATTGTATGCATATGTTTTTAATTGTAAGATTTATATATGCTTCACAATATTGGTTTATAAAACATACGAGCTCGTTAAGTTTATTTGTTTAGGCGTCAAGAAGTCCGGGACTTCAAAAATACCTCTTTAACGCTTTTTTACATAATAATCTTTATTAATTTGATCTAACATGAGTTAAAAGTAAAGAAATTTGTAGTAAAATAAATACGAGTTTCTTTTATATATATATATTTTTCGACACTACCAAACACTAGGGCTGTAATCGAACCGACCTCGACGAGCCAGAAAAAAATTGGCTAGAGCTCGAGCTCAATTCACACGTGCCGAGCTCGAGCCGAATTAATTTTTTTTTAAGAATATTTGAATTTAAAAAAAATATGAACTATTGTAGTATTTGAAATATATTATTAAAAAATCTAAATAAGAACTAGGAAGAAAATTTTCACAAAATTAGCAAAAAGAAGCAATACAATGAAAGAAAATTGGAAGCCATGAAAAATCATTTGGTATAATCGTTTAATGAGAAGTAACCAAAGTTTCATACCACTACTTATAGTTTTTGACTAACATCAACACATTCACATAAATTATATTAAAATATTTATTTACAAAAAGATTATTAAAACGTATTAAATTTAGGAGATATTGACTAATAGTTCTAATATATAATGAATAATTGCATGCTGATGTAATAGATATTGAAATTGTAACAATAAAATTCATATGCATTATATTAAATATTTATTTACTACAAAATTAGTAAAACATACTAAATTATTAATTAAACTTGTTCTTAGATAATATAAATCAAAATATCGTATTTTAATATAATCTAAAACTAAAATATGATATATTAACTAATAACTCCAATATATGGTGAATTTAAAAATAAATAAATTTTGTTGTAGTAGATATTGAAATTATCAGGATAAAATTTATATGCATTACATTAAATACTTATTTACATCGATACTCACCTCTTCGGGAGCATATTTTAACAATCTCACAAATTGCAACTCATACTTAGCAACAGATAAATCATTATGCTTTAATTCTGGTTTTGTTGACCTTTTCATGAAAATAAAACTAAGAAGAAGAAATTTTGGTTAGAAAATTAGTGCAAGTAAATTTTGTTTCTTGGAACATAAATAATTACAACTCTTCTAATGAGTAGATAGATGCTCATGGAAAAAGTATACATCTAAATCAAATAGATAATATTTTAAAAACACAATATTTGCGGCATTCAACTTCTGGATGTTGTGTAAGTATTTTATAGTTTCGCGAATTTCTTTTTGAAAATAAATAAATTTCTCTCTAAATTTTCATATCATGAATGATGCATTATATGATGAAGTGTTGCAAAGATAAGATCATAAATGATAATAATTGTACGTCGAAATATATAACTTGTTATATGAAAGCAAACGGTGATTATTATAACCATGCACAAGTCTATGAAATATTATCATGTTGATTTCAATGCATCTTTTATAATGTGTCTACTTAACTAACATATGCTTGTAGTTTTATTAATTAATGTATTTTCTATATCTATATAATTAAGGAATACGGGTAGTTATATTGATTAATGTATATTCTATATCTACTTAATTAAGATACACGTGAAAGTATATATATTAATTAATGTATTTTTTCTATATCTATATAATTAAGGAATACGGGTAGTTATATTGATTAACGTATATTCTATATCTACTTAATTAAGATACGCGTGGAAGTATATTAATTAATGTATCTTCTATATTTACTTACTAAGAGACACATAGTTGTATTAATATATAGCGTATCTTATGTAGCTATTTAACTAAAAAATACCTAGTTAAGAGATAGGTGCAAGTTTAACTAACGTATCTTACCTATCTACATAAACCTTTAGTATCTACTTAATTAAGAAACACATGAAGTTATATCTAGTTAATGTACCTTTTCAGTCTTGGTGGTTCCTGTACGCTCTCTAACTTCGATAGTCCATCTCCCTTCCAGGCGCTCTTTCATGGACAGTGGATTCTTGCTTTCTATATTGGGATAGATTTCTTCAGTGACTGGGAACACCACCCTCTGACCAAGGTGGATTTCTTTCGCCTCCATTTTTCTTCTATTCAGACTCTCATAGGGCAATAAAACATAATATGTAGTCTTCCCAGTTGCAATCTTTGATGCAAGAAAAGAAGAATGTACATATGAGTCATAGTAATCATTGGTACTTTATGTATTCCAAGTTTGATTGTCTTGTTTAGTTCTTTTTTGTGTAGCAAAAATGTAGAAGATGAAATCTTTTGCTTTTCTACATTCAAATTAAAAATGTGCAATGTAAGTGCAAGTTCTTTTGTTTTTTTATTAGAATTGCTTCTTTCATGATTTCTTTATGGTGGATATAAATAAAGTATGACTTCACAAATAAAAATTAAACCAACCTCCAGCATTTCCAAAATATATTCAGACTGCTCCTCGCATCTTAAAAGTCTGAGTAAAATTGCTTTAGATTCCACAATCCTAGATGCAATTAGATCTCGTTTTTTTCTTTGGGAGGATCCATCGTTGCTCGATCCTGCTTGCTCCTATCATTTTATCACTCTGAAGGCTCCTGAAAAACCCTCTGAAGGCAATCTATCACAAAGGACAATTACAAGAGGAAAAAAGAGCAAAAAACAGCTAGTTCTTTTTCCGTAGGTGATCATAGAAACTAGTCACAGCTATCGAATGCGATTCTCGGGCTGCCTCGCTTGCCTATTGGAGAATCATAAAGCGATATCATCGAGACTAGACAAGACGGCTATGATTGGTATTCACGGAGCTAGGTAGTAAGGAGTGAGGAGCTCTATTATGTCCTAATTGTTACTCGATGAATTAGACATAAGAATAAAAGATAAAATTAAAAGGGTGAGAATGATTTGTAATCCATGTTCCAAGTTTTTTTTTTTTAATTTATTCTTTATGAGTAATGTAGGAGAGGTTAACTTATAAATTTTTTTAATTTACAAAATTATACAATGTTAAAATGATTAATAAAATAAATATTTAGGTGTGTTGACTGTAAGGTAACTCTTTTGAATTTTTCATAGTAGATATACCAAGAGGTAAGTCAAGACATAAACATAATATTTAACTAATTTTGGTCTTAAAATAAACTATTATTGTGAATTATGACATCATCAAATTTATAAATTTGGTTGAACCTTTAACAACAACATCTCTGACAATTTTTAGTTGATGCTTAGCTTTTTGACAAACACTCAACTTTCAACAATTTTCAGAATCGTGACTTTATAATTTGAATATGCATGTAACTCTCATACACAAATTAGTGTTCATCAATACATTAAAAAATATAAAATAAAAAGAGAAGAGAGAGAGAGAGAGATATATATAATTTTAAGATGGAGAGAAAATAATTTTTTCCATAGATCGAACTGTAAACTACCCTCCAGAGAGAGAGAGAGAAAATAATTTTTTCCATAGATCGAACTGTAAACTCCCCTCCAGAGAGAGAGAGAGAAAAGAATCTTTTCCACAGATCGAACTCTAAACTCCCCTCCAGAGAGAGGGAGAGAGGGAGAGAGAAAAAGAGTTTTAAAATAGAGAAGAAATTATCTTTTCTATAGATCGAAATCTATGTAAAAAGAAAAATTTGAGAAAAGCCAATTTGAATTTTTTTTTTTTCGAAAAGCTTGATTGCAAAATTGAAAGGAAAAAACAATGGAATTGTTTTTACACTTTAATATTGAGCACTTACCGATTTTACGTTAGTATGTCTTGTAAAATTTATATTTAAATAAAAGATCTAAACAAAAGAAGAAGACCAAAGACACAAACATATATTTTTTTTAGAAAAAATGAAAGATCTGTCATGCCTGATGGACTCTCAGAGGTACTTGTTGTGATGGTGGTTGTGGAGGGGGTGGCGGAGGTGGTGTCGAAAAATTAAAATCGAGTGGCTCTGGGAAGAGCACACCATTAACTCTCCAACAGCCATAGATATAATCTCTTTCAAGTATTGTTTCCATCTACAAAGTAAAATTGATCATATGTTAGAGCTTATACAAAACTGTAAAATATAATTGAAAATCAAATGAAGTTGAATTATCGAATAAAGATCTACATTTCTCCCTTCGTTTGAATTGTGCTCCATCTTCACTTGTGTATACAAAGAGTTCTCTGAATGCGTCTGTGTGTGAGAGAGAGAGAGAGTGAGAGTGTGTGTGTGTGAGAGAGAGAGAGAGAGAGAGAGAGAGGGAGGGAGTAGAGAATGGAGTGGAGAAAGACAATAGGGTGAGTGAGCTATCAATAGACAATTAATTATGTATGTGAGAGTGTGTGTGAAATTATAAAAAATGAATGTAATAGAGATAATTCCCATAATTTTGTTTAACAATATCTCACGGACTTGTGAACATATTGTATTGACGTGATACGATTCTTATTGTGTGCTATAGAATAACAAATATTGCAAATATTTTTTAAAATATAATTTCTTACGAGTCCTTGAATAAATAGATAGAATGAAATTGCTAATTACAGAAGATTTTAAAGTCAAAATTTAAGGAAAAAGAAAGCAACAACAACAGATAAACAAAACTTTAATACAAAATATGAGTATATTTATGACTGTGTCCAAAATCGGAACATTTATAATGTTTAAACAATTTAAATAACACCAATCTAACTAAATTAGTAAAAATTACTTCTAAATAAAAAAAAATCCACCATAAATTTTTAGAGTCCAAAGTTACTCACTAACCATTTATAATTCATGTACCATATGAATAATATAGTAAATCATATAATATACATCATAAAATGTCTTTTCCATGATTCTCTATAAATGTGCTGGAAATTTAAGAGATTTTTAAAAATATAAAGCCTATTGTTAATTAGATTAATGATACATAATCGTAATCAAAGTGTATGTATATAGACTGCATTTTGCATTTTTCCATTTCTGCTATTGTGGAGTGGATACTAAATTTACTATATCTACTATACTAAATTTAAGTTTTATGTGTAATTATTCATATATTAGTACTCGAATAAAATTTTAGTTATCTATATTTTTCCTAAACAATTTTAGTTGCATATAGAAATGAACAAATATATTAATGATTAGAATTTAGAAGTATATGGATCATTAATATGGTCGTATATGTTCAGCTGTTGACCTGGATACCGTAGATTATTTCTTGATCTTCCAGGAAACCAAAGCTAATCCAAAGAATACACAAAAACCTGTAAGTGAACGCCTGGAATCTGGGTAGGTCGCCCAATCTGCGTCGCGGAAGCATGGTGGGACCATAACCCGCAGGTCCCATGATCGAAACCTGGTTCTGATACCATGTAGAAATATGTATGATTTAAATGTGAAGGAAACAAGAAGACAGTAATTGCTGGAGTAAAAACACTCCAAATTTTTCTATATGTTGCAAAAGAAACAATGTTTATGCTACAGTACAAGGAATATATACGTACATTGGTGTAACCTCATGTAATAAACCGAAAAATATGGGAAAGTTTGTTTCCCTTTCACCCTAACTTGCAGTTATTATTATGCTTACCAAATTTACCACACAAAGGCATGAGTCTAGACCTACGTTTGGTGGAACTTACCAAATTTACCACACAAGTTTCGTGGAACTTTAAGAAAACATTCAAAATTTTGTTGTTTTACACGGTTTTATAAAATAAAGTTTGTTTCCCTTTCATACTAACATATAGTTATTATTACGCTTAGCAAATTTACCACATAAATGCATAGATCTAGACGTACATTTGGGTCAAGTTTCTTGGAATTCTGATAACGTTCAAAATTTAGCTGGTTTGCACGTAATAATAACTACAAGTTAGTATGAAAGGGAAACGTACTTTAACAAAACCGTGTAAAACAACTAAATTTTGAACGTTCTCAGAATTCCACGAAACTTGACCCAAACGTAGGTCCATGCATTTGTGTAGTAAATTTGTTAAGCGTAGTAATAAGTACAAGTTGACCCAAATGTAGGTCTAGTTGTGACGCCCTAAATATTATAATACGTAATTGTAGGATTAATTGGTAAATTTTCATGAAATTTAGTTAATTAGCCACTAAATTATGGGTCATAATTGGAATATAATAACACTTGAATGAATTAAATTGGAGTTCGTCATAATATTTTGGGACAATTTCTATTAATTAAGAAACTCAGGAAGGACGTAAATGGTATTTTGAGAAAAGTTTAATTAAATAAATAATATAATAATATAATAACAATAATAATATATAAAATATATATTACTAATAATATATATGTGTAAGTAACATATGTATATATATATATATAAAAGCCAAAAAGAAAAGAAAAAAAAAAAAGAAAGGAAGGAAAAGGTTTGGGGGTGGGCCCTCACCCACCGCCCCACCCCCAACATATATATATATGTGAGCCAATTATCACAATCTCACATTTATAAATTTGCAATTTCCTTCTCTGTTCGGCAATTCGCAGCGGGAGGTAAGTTTTATTTTAATTTCTATTAATTTATATAATTATATTATTTATTTAGTTCATTTATTAAATGTTGATTATATTGAGCGGTGTACTATTTAACCGGAATATTTTACGAATTTGGCTATTTAAAATAATATCGAATTAAATATTAAATTTAATATAAAAATGATATCGTTGGTTAATTAGATTATTAAATTCATTAGATTTGAATATTGTTATAGCCAATTTAGACAATTCCATCGGAATTGTTAACCAAATACGCAATTATATGTATTATTGTTCAATTAAAGAATATAATAGCCTCGATATATTAATTGTGTGCATTATAAATCATTATAGGATACAGGGTACAGTCAAAGGACCGAACCATTACCTATTGAGTAGATAAAAGCATTGTGAGGTTGAGGTAAGTAAATAATTAGTATTATCTATATATGTTCTATTTATTTATGGTATTACCGTTATATAAATTTGTGGTTCATGCTGACATTGATTTATTTGAAAGTATATGAGTGGTGAATGATTTAATTTAATTGATGATATTGTGTACGTGGATGAGGAAGTACGTTGAAATATTATGTTTGTTGTTTGATGTGTTGGGAGTGTCTGAAAATGAGAATTCATTGATATATTATTTTACGTTACTAGTTGCTTACAAGAATGGTGATATGTGGAAATGAGGGAGTGATGGAAATTAAATATAATTGTGGTGTTAATACCCCTTGATGTGTTGAAAAGCTTGTAAGGCGAAATGAAATAGAAGAGCTATGATGCGATACGAGAAAGAAATAAAATGAAAAGAGCTTTGTTGCGATATGAAAAAAGATGTGATATGAAAAGAGTCATGATGAAAGAGCTATTATGCAAAATAAAAGAGCTATGATGCGAATTGAAAGAGCAATGATGCAAAATGAGATTGATGAGCCCGCTGTTAAGGGGATTCACTTGAACTTATTTAACGGTTAGATTGAGTTGTCGGGAAAAATATTATATCACCTTCTGGTAAGCAAACTAAAAGAAAAGGAGTTTAATTGGTTGTTTTATTGCGAGTTAGCTATGTGGTGCAATGAAGCTGATTATGTTGGCATTGAATTGACTGTCTTCCATGCATGTTGCCTACTTATCTTGTTTGGGCTGTGTTTGATACAAATATATAGATAGGACTGGTTATTTACTTACTGAGTGGTAGACTCACTCCTCTGCTGATATTTTCTTTCAGGAGTAGACTTTGAGGTGTCTGTCTGTTGAAAATTAAGTCTACATGCTATACTTAAGCAGGTCGGGCGAGTATGCAATTTTATCCTCTTTGTCAGTTAGAGTAAAAATTGTATTTTGTTTGTAAAGAGAGAAAGTAAGCATGGGGATTACTTGTGGTGTTTGATGTGTATACATGATATTGTGGGTTGATTATGCCTGTTATGACGTTGGGATTATATATGCATATTGATTAGATGATTATGTGCATATTTATATATATGGATACAGGGATTACTATAATCATGACGTTTAGGTAAGATATATCCCTAGTAGCGATATGGGGTGCTATATTAGGTGGTATCAGGGCAGGGATTAGATTTCCTAGGATTAGTAGATGAAATGTAATATTATACGTAAGGTGTATATACTAGGAATCTACTCATATGTGTGCATTTCATATAGGATGGAAGCGTCAACGAAAAACGCTGCTGGCCTAACCAAGTCATTAGAGTCTGTGCAGGGTCATAATTCTGCATCAGAATATTAGGGGATAGAATCCCAAAATAGATATGCCCACAACCAGAAATAAACACTTTTATGCAACAGTTTCTGGAAATGATGCAGAGGATGGCTCCATCTCCACAACCCCAGCCACAGGATGCAGTTATTGATAAAAAATATGAAATAGTGAGGAGACAGGGGGCGAAGGTATTTGCAGGTACAACTGACCCTGCAGAAGCAGAAGAATGGCTGAAAAACATGGAAAGGGTGTTGGACAAAATTGAGTGTACCTCTGAGCAAAAGTTGAGGTACGGAGTGTCCTCATTGGAGAAAGACGCATTAGATTGGTGGAAAACAATTCCAGGGAGCAAGAACCGACCCACCACTTTGACGTGGAATGACTTTTTGAAAGAATTTACTGATAAATATACAACCAGTCTACCGAAACCATAAGAAAGTTGAATTCCTTGAACTAAAGTAGAATGATTTATCTATTGCTGAGTATGAGCTGCAATTTGTGAGATTGTCAAAATATGCTCCAGAAGAGGTGAGTACCGATGAATTAAGGAGAGATAGATTTGAAAGAGGGTTGAGACTTGAGATTCAGGAGAAAATAGAAATTAAACCTCCGGGTTATGGTGCACTGCTGGAAGCGGCACTAAGGGCAGAAGAGACATCCATTGAAAGGAGTTCTACTGAAGCTAAACGGAAGAAATTGACAGATAACCTGAATCCTACAGCGGGACAAAGTGGTGCAGTTTCCTTTAGGGGTTCTGATTCGCAGAGAGGTTGGTTAAGTGGCCGAGGAGTGGGTCAGACTAGCAGGTCTCATTCAGTGTTTTCAAATTGACACTGGGCCTACTTCGGTTGGATTCGCAGGAAGACAAGATCCAGCCAGATCGTTCAGTGGAAGATCTACTCCTTTTTATGCTAATTGTGGTAGGAGACACGCTAGTGAATGTTGGGGAGTCCGGCCAATTGTATGTTGTCGTTGCCATTAACTAGGACACATTGTTAGGGATTGTCCCACATGGAGAGATAATACCAGAGGACCTCAGACTTCGAGGTTGAGCAGTGTAGGGGAAAACTCACAGTGGGCAGGTACGAGCAGAGGACGAGGTAGAGGTGGTCGAGGTAGAGGGAATATTTCCACGACATCTACAGGACAAGGTAGTTAGCCTCAACCACAAACCAAGGTATATCCAATCACGAAAGAACAAGATCTTGCAGCACCCGAGGTTCTCACTGGTTCCTTCTCCAAGCACCAGCTGGTAAGCTTCGACCTTTGTTTATACCTGAATGGAAATGGGAAAACATTACTATGGATTTTGTCATTGGGTGACCACATACGTTCAAAAGACATGATGCTATTTAGCTGATTGTTGACAGATTGACTAATCTACACATTTCTTTCCAATCCGTTAAAATGATTCTGTGGATAAGCTAGCCAAACTAAATGTTTCAGAGATTGTGAGATTACATGGTATTCCTACCTCTATAGTTCCTGATAGAGATCCTCGATTTACTTCTGACCGCTCTAGGTACAAAATTGCATTTCAGTATAGCGTTTCATCCTCAAACCGATGGACAGTTAGAAAAAACGATTCAGACATTAGAGGATATAATGAGATCCTTCGTAATTTAATTCAGAGAAAACTGGGATGATCATCTACCACTGATGGAATTTGCTTATAATAACAGTTTTCATTTTAGTATTGGTATGGCTCCCTATGAAGCTTTGTATGGAAGGAAATGCCGAAGTCCGATCTGTTGGGATATTGAGGGATTGAGACAGCTTGAAGGGCCGGAGTTAGTTCAAGAATAATGGACAAGATATAAATAGTTAAAAAGTGTTTGAAGGCAACACAGGATCGACAGAGGAGTTACGTCGATAAGCATCGCAGAGAGATGGAATACGAGATGGGGTAAAGAACTTTTCAAAAAGTAACACCATGGAGAGGAATTTTGAGATTCGGGAAACAGGAAAAGTTGAGTCCGAAATATATTGGGCCATATGAAATTCTGGAGCGAGTTGGACCACTAGCCTTTCGGTTAGCATTACAGATAGAATTGTCACAAATACATGACAGGTTTCATATTTCTGTGCTAGGGCTACATCGATCCGATCCTAGTCATATTTTGCATGAACTAGAGATAGAAATATCGGAGGGATTATCATATGTGGAAGAGCCAATGAAAATTCTAAACCGGAGTATAAAGAAATTGAGAAATAAAGAAGTACCTATGGTGAAAATCAAATGGAGTAATTACTCTGCAAGGGAAGCCACTTGGGATGTGGAGTAGAACATGAGAGAAAAATACCCATATTTATTTCCTGAGCCGGTAAGTTAGTTAAATTTCGAGTACGAAATTTTTATTAGAATGGGAGAGTTGTGACTCCCCAAAAATTATAATACATAATTGTAGGATTAATCGGTAAATCCTTATAAAACATAATGATTAGTAAATATATTATATATCATAATTGGAATATAATAAAATTTAATCGAATTAATTGGAGTTTGTTATAATATTTGGGGGCAACTTATATTAATCAAGAAATTTAGGAAGGATGTAATGGATATTTTAAAAAAGATCTAATTAAATAAATAAAATAATAATAATATTATATATATTAGTAAGTAATATATATATATTCGTAAGTAATATATATATATATATATATATATATATATATATATATATATATATATATATATATATATATATATATATATATATATATATATATATATATATATATATATATATGAATTAGAGAGAGAGAGTTGAGAGTGTGCTGGTGGGCACCACCCCCACCGCCTCACTCTCTTCGCCTTTTCTTTTATACACCCACACCCACACAACACTCACAACACAACACCAATTGTGAAAATTGCAATTCTTGGACGGAAAAAGAAAAAGAAACAGAGGTATGAAATTGTAATTTTAATTTTTATTAATTAATATAATAATATTATTTAATTAGTTTATATATTAAATGTTGATTATATTGAGCGATGTACTATTTAATCGAAATATTTTATAAATTTGGCTATTTAAAATAGTGTCGAATTAAATATCAAATTGGATATAAAAATGATATCGTTGGTTAATTAGATTATTAAATTTATTAGATTTGTATATTACTATAGTTCATTTATACAATTTCATCGAAATTATTAACCAAATATGCAATTCTATGTATTATTCTTTAATTAAATTATATAATAGCGAGAAATTAATAAAAAATCTATAAAAATATTCCAAATATTATATTTAAAAAATATTATGTTATTAAAGAGGAAAAATGAAATTTTTAATGATAACCTAATTTAGGGATATTATTAAAAAGACAATTATAAATATATAAGGGGTGTGATTAAATCCCCGCGAATTAAATGATAAACTATAAGTATTTGTATGAGGCCTAGATTATCTAGTTATTAAGAAGAACAAGAAAGAAAATTTATATTTTGATAGAATTGAAATATTAGAGAATTATTAGATATTGTACGAATAATATTTCATATTATATCTAAAAAAAATTATGATACTCTCGATATATTAATTGTATGCATTATAATTCATTATAGGATACGGGGTAAAGTCAAAGGACCGAACCATTACCTATTGAGTAGATAAAAGCGTAGTGAAGTTGAGGTAAGTAAATAATTAGTATTATCTATATATGTTCCGTTTATTTGTGGTATTACTGTTATATAAATTTGTGGTTCATGCTGACATTGATTTATCTCAAAATATATGGGTGGTGAATGATTTAATTTGATTGACAATATTCTATATGTGGAATGAGGAAGTACGTTGAAATATTATGTCTGTTGTTTGATGTATTGTGAGTGTCTGAAAATGAGAACATAGTGATATATTGTTTTACGTTACTAGTTGCTTACAAGAATGGTGATATGTGGAAATGAGGGAGTGGTGGAAATTGAATATAATTGTGGTTTCAATACCCCTTGATGTGTTGAAAAGCCTGTAAGGCGAACTGAAATCAAAAGAGCTATGATGCGATATGAGAAAGAAATGAAATGAAAAGAGCTTTAATTCGATATGAAAAAAATGTGGTATAAAAAGAGCTATGATACGAAA
Source organism: Sesamum indicum (assembly GCF_000512975.1). NCBI lineage: Eukaryota > Viridiplantae > Streptophyta > Magnoliopsida > Lamiales > Pedaliaceae > Sesamum > Sesamum indicum. The sequence continues at coordinate 35,307 of NW_011628178.1, forward strand.
TAAAAGAGCTATGATGCGAAATGAAAGAGTTATGATGCAAAACGAGATTCATGAGCCGGCTGTCAAGGGGATTCAATTGCACTTATTTAGCGGTGAGATTGAGTTGACGGGAAAAACACGATATCACCTCTGGTAAGCAAATTAAAAGAAAGGGAGTTTATTGGTTATTTTATTGCGAGTTAGCTATGTGGTGCAATGAAGCTGATTATGTTGGAATTAAATTGATTGTATTCCATGCATGTTGCCTACTTATCTTGTTTGGGTTATGTTTGATACATATATATATAGGGCTGGTTATTTACTTACTGAGTGGCAGACTCACTCTTGTGCTGACATTTTCTTTTAGGAGTAGATTTTGAGATATCTGCCTGTTGAAGACTAGGTTTACATGCTATACTCAGGCAGATCGGGCCAGTATACAGTTTTATCCTCTTTGTGAGTTAGAGTACAAATCATATTTTTTTATATAGATATAACGAAAGCATGGGGATTACTTGTGTTGTTTGATGTGTATATATGTTGTTGTGGGTTGATTATGCATGTTATGATGTTGGAATTACGTATGCATATTGGTTAGATGATTATGTGCATATTTATATATATGGATATAGGGATTACTATAAGTATGACGTTTAAGGAAAATATCATCCTAGTAGCGATAAGGGGTGCTACAGTCCCTCTTTCTGACCTCTTAACAAGTTTCCTGCACCCATATGATGAGAAAGTTCATTAATTTCTCCATATACAACAAACAAAAGATATTGGACACACATAGAAAGAAGTACAAACAACTTTTTGATCACCAAATAATCCTTTAAGTTCAATATTGAAAGAGTTCTCATTTCTTTAGAGAACAACAATTCTCATGATTAAAGTATAGGTTGTTTGAGGCAGGATCAACTGCATTACACAACATATGATCATCTGACGTACAAAATATATTCTACACTACTGATATCGAAAAAGAATGCATGTCACATAATGTTGTGATAGTAGACATGAGACGTGCATTACGATTATTAAAAACATGTATGAAGAAATGTACATCAAACAATATTCAGTTTTATTTTTATTAATTAAGTAAAACTTGTGTTCTTACTTGAGAAGAAGCTACTAAGAAGAACTTAAGTATATGAGCTCGGTTAAAAAACCAATATACAGTTTAAAAAAATTTATGAAGAATTTCAAAAGCAACTAAACATGAAATTGGCATGGGTCTTTACAATTAGTCTTAGTAAGCACACACCTAATGTCTATCCACAACTTCATCCTACTAAGATAAAAATGAAAGTTAGTCGTTTCATCTTAAGTAAGCATGGCATCCACAAATTAGTTCCTTAAGTAGATATCAAAATAAACATTCATGTACAAACTTATTCTCTTAAGACACGCCTGTTGATTGAAAAATTGGATTAGGACAAATCTTGTGTCATCCCAACAAATGCAAGAACTTCCTCGAGTTCGTCAAAATTTGAATTATTGTCATTCTAGGAGTCTATTTCATAGTGTTTTATCATATAGAATTTCGTCCAAAAAAATTAGAAAATACCTTTCTTTCATGCTTTGGACTCTTGTGATCTTCATAGTTGTGTGACGGCCAAAGCATTTATATCCTCGATTTACAATTTTCTTAGTAAAAATGACACCCTAAAAGGAAATTTTGTAATAAGTGCTACCTACAGCAACAAAAGGAAAATTATCAGATTAGAAGGTTGCACGTAATGTTGTAACTAAGTAAGTCGAAAACTATATCCACAAGTAGAAGTATCCAATAAAGCATGGAGCTTACAGATTGGATATTGAATAGAGTTGTCCGAACAATAAGTAACTTCAATAACCTCAGTTGTAAAGTGTGAAGAGGCAAGAGTTTCCATGTATTCATTAAATAGTTTCTTGTACAACTCATTGTATTCCTCTATAGTTATTTCTTTAGGGTTAGAGAGCTGCATCAAATAGAGGAACCATTAAATTCTAAAGACAAGTAGCTTTAGCAAATAAGTAAAAAAAATAGCACTTCATAGGCTCACCCATATTGGATGGGTCCAATTTGTAAGCTCCCAATCCCAATATCGCTCAACTACTGGCTTAGTCGTCTTTCTTTTCTGTTCTACCATAAGCATTACTAAAGCTTCGCCAAGTGAACTAAAAGGGAAACGCGCTACACCTAAAACATGATCATAAGCTAAATAAGCATGCGGATAGTACCTCAGTTTTCCCATCTTGGTCACCCTTGCTAGCTTCAACAGGATCCTCATCAATCTCAACCTGCCGAACTGCCACTTTTTATGTGACGTCTACAGATTTTTGTAAATAATTAAGAGACTAATTGTTAATTATTAAAAAAATTAAATTTAATTACGAATAAATTATCGGCTAAAATTGGAATATATTAAAATTTGAATGGAGTAAATTGGACCTCATTATAATATTTGGGAGAAAATTTCATTAACTAAAAAATTTGATAGGACGTAATGAGAATTATAAAAAAAAAAAATTAAAAAAAAAGGAGAAGCAACACGTGGCCACCCCCCCCACCCCTTTGCTTTTCCCATTTCAATACACACATATATTATATGTATGTCAGTATAAGAAAATAAATTTCATAACACATATTAGTCACACATTACACACACTCGGACAAACCAGGTACGCCTATTCTGATATTAATTATTATTAATTTATATAATTATATTATTTAATTAGTCCATCTATTAAATGTTGTTTATATTAAGCAACGTACTATTTAACCAAAACATTTTTTGAGTTTGGCTATTTAAATTAATATCACATTAAATATCACATTTAATATAAAAATGATATAGGTGGTTAACTAAATTATTAGATTTATTAGATTTAAATATTACTATAGTTAATTTACACAATTCCATATGAATGATTAACCAAATACGTAATTCTATGTATTATTGTTTAATTAAATTATATAGCAACGATAAATTGACAGAAAATTTATAGAAATATTTTTGAAATTATATTTAAGAAATATTATGTTATTAAAGAGGGAAGATGAGGTTGAATGATAATCTCATTTAGAGATTTTTTTAAAAACGATAGTTATAAATATGTAAGGGGTTTGATTAAATGAATTCTTATGAATTAGTTGATAAGTTAAATATATATTTGAGAAGCTTAGAAAATATAATTATTTTAAAGAAAATGGAACAGGGGTTTGGACTTTAATATAAATGAGATATTAAAAGATCAGTGGGAAATGTACGAACATTATATAATATTTTATTTATAGTTTATAATATTCTAAATATATTGATTATACGTATAATATTCTATTATAGGACGTGACGACAAAGTAGAGGGATGAGCAGTCCCTCGTGAAATCGAAGCATTTGGATATCTGATGGTAGAGAGAAATAATTAAAAATTAAAATAAACTAGAAAGCAATTAAAATTACCGGGGGAAGAAATGAGAGGGAGCTTTACCGATTAGGGTCAGGATCATGGTTGATTCTTGAGAGTTGATCATTGATGCAAATATAACACTTGTATAAACAAATAAATCAGTTATGGTAATTGGTACGACCTAACAACCCTACTTTTTCATACTATTTCGTCAGCCAAGGTACGACCGTTGGCTAGATCCCGAATTAACAGACAACCCTGGGAACATCCAAAAGATTTAATCTATCAACAGCACTAAGAATTAGAAAGGCCTGATTCTAATTAACAAATTCCTACAAAGATAATTCGTTTAAATTAGATCATGTATTCCCCATAACATAACTAACTACTTTGACATAATTAATTATGCTACATTGCTACTAAGCATTGAACTAAACAAATAATTACACGAATTTGTAAAGTTCAATTACCTAAGCAAACCTTCTTGATAATGAAAAATTGGCCACATTACTCATAAATCAGATTTTTGTAATAAAAGCACAGAGAATAACATGAATACTTATTTAACAAGTGTAGAAAGAGCAGATTAGATCTCACAAGAAGTTACGAATCAAGCAATCACCATTTAAAGAATTTAGTCGGGCATGTTAATGAAAGAACACACTATGAAGTGGAATTCCATTAACTCCGGCAACAAATTAAAACTAAAAGAGAGAGTATGAAAGTGAAGTAAACTATTGAATTTAAACTATTTTATTCAATCAAAGTTTGTGCCCTACAAATGGAGAGACCCCCCTATTTATAATAAAGTCTCCTACGAATCCAGACATAGGAGGGAAATAAGTACGTGACTAGTTCTAAAAGTGTTAATAAATGATCAATCACGTATTTAAAGGAGTCCTTACCAAAATTCATCAAATCATTCCTTCTTTTCTCTTGCAAAAATCGCATCTTTCCTTTCTTCATCCATGTTGACCAAATCACTAAGTGTGGGCACGTTTAGTCAATCACGTAAAACTACCTTGAAATCTTCTCTTCCCTTTTTGGTGCCCTCAATATCCGTTTTTGGCTCGATTTTGCCATCTTTATCCCATATCATCCCTTTTAGCTGAATATGCAATAAATTTACACGATTAGGAATATTTGTGGCTCAAAAGGAAGATTAAGTTACTATAAAATCATGACAATTTGTGTAGTTATGAAATATAAAATTGTAATCATGTGCAAAGTAAATGATCTATTTTGTGAAAAAGATAATTCAACGTGTATCCAAATAAGTTTTTACGTAATGACTATTATTAAAGCCAATCGTATAAACCTAGTAGACTATTTTCTCTCCTTTTTCTATTCTCTCTAGTGTATACATGGCACAAGTGTTTCCCTCAACACTTACTCCGACAATATTTCACCATATGCTTGCCTATACACAACATCTCCACCACTTTGAAATATGTACATACATGGATCAAAAGGTCTTCGATTTTGGTTTTAATGGAGCTTTGGTTTGGGGGTAAGATATAAGGATAACGAGGTTAAATTCTAAGAAACCAATTAGAGCACCAAAAAAGTTTGAGTGAACAATAATTTGAAGGTCTCAAAGTTTACTCATTTACCCTCAAAATTTTTTCGACAATTCCTTGAACTATGCCTTTCTTATTTCTTTTGGAGAGTTCATACATTTTTTTCTTCTTTTTCTCTTTTTCTTTTTCTTTCATTTTTTTGGTGTCAAGAAAAATGCTTTCTTTTTTTCTCTTTTTGCCATTTGGCTTTTCCCTTTTTTTTTCTTTTTCTTTTCTTTTCTTTCTTTTCTTTTTCTCCTCTGTAATTTTTTGTGTGATAGGTATAGAACAAGAAAATTGATGTCGGCTCTCACAAAGTAAAGAGGATCACAATTTTGAAACCCCCACACTTATTTTGAAATATCACGAAGATTACAATGGTCATTCCCTATTTTGAGAACTTATTCTTTTGAATGTAAACCCATTTCCCTTAACGCTCTAATAATTTTTGGAAGGGTAAAAATCAAGGAGTATAACAAATGACGGAATATGCTCGTGTATAATGGCTTATATCAACAAAACAGGTAAAAAAGACTCAAATGGGTTCTCTAAAGTTAAATATAGTGTGGTGGTCAATGAAGGCCGAAAATAGTTTCTAATGCCTTTATCATATCCAAATATTGCACATTTGTGTGGTCTCGATGTGGTTCAAGGCAAGTTCTAAAAAGACAAAGCCATAGAAGTATTTTTCTCTCAAGAAAGAATGAAATTTTACAAGAATATATTAAGCTCAAAGTCTCACGAGGTGTGTTTTAGTCCACTAATCCTATATCAAAAGATTTCAACTCAAGTCATTTTGGAAAAAACAAGTTTTCAACTTTTGAATTATCCTTAAATGTAAAACATGCATTCTTTTGCACATAACGTCATTAAGCTGAGAGTGGTCCAAAATTGAAAGGTTTTCATCATGCCAAAATTTTCACAAAAATTTGTCAAAAAATCTCTCATTTCAAGTCAACTTGAAAAAGAAAAGGAAATTTTTTCACTAAGTTCTTTCCTCAAAAACTTTCATCAAGCATTTCCACCAAGCATATCAAAATTTTCCATCAAGCACAAAAATCCTTCCAGGCACATTCAACATACAAAAGAAAATCATCCACCACCAAGCACATCAACGAACAAGAAAAATATTATCAAGTATAAGCTCAATAACCACATCCCCACACTTAAAATTCACATTGTCCTCAATGTGGACATTGACATGCAACTCAAAGATATATAAAATTAAAATTGAGAGGGTCAAGGAAACGTCCCTGGGTGCATGCCATCAAGTGGTCAAGGCGTTGGTGGATGTCGTTGCATCTTGCCGGCGGTGGAATGGTGGAAGCATTAGAGAGATTTCTTGGTGGCGGGTGAGAGCAGTTGTGAGAGAGAAGGAATTTGGTCAAAGCAATTGAAAGAGATGAAAACTTGGTCAAGGGTTTTGACCCACTTTCCCCTTTTTATTTTGATTTTGTTGATTTTGTAATTTTTTGATTAATTAAAACAAAAAGATAAATAAATAAAAGTGGGTGCGTGGAAGTGTTTTTTACAGCCTACTTCGTTTCACTAAGCGTGGGCACACTTAAAGGAAACAACAAATTTATTCCTGCGGGGTGAGCTAGACAGATTAGGGTAATCCTTTAGACATGGGCACGTTTAATGAAATCAACAAATCTGTTCGGGTTGGGATTCCAAACAGACTTGAATTCTTTATTAAACGTGGGCATGCTTTGTAAAACATAATAAAAACACTAACATTGAAATGAAATGAAACAAAAAAGAGGAGAAGGGATAGACATTCATGGGTTGCCTCCCATGTAGCGCCTTTCTTTAATGTCTTTGGCTAGACACTATTGTGCCTCAACTTGAATAAATTGGGCACTTTAAATCCATTTCTTCTTCGTTGTACTGCACCCAGATGTGTGGACCGAGGAAGACTTTGAGGTTCATAAGAGACTTCTTCCTCGAACTTATTTTGTCGTGAAATGCTTTGTTCTCATAAGTTTTCGGACTAGAGCTGAAGTCATCAAATTTAGCTTTTTCTTGCACCAACGGATCAATAAAGTCTTTCTATTTGAATTTGCTGATGCCCAACACCTTGAGGAACTTTGCATAGTGAGGTACTATTTTAATTGTGTTGATCAATGGAATGTTTACCACCACTTTGCTAACAGTTGCAAGTAATTCCTTCTTCTCCCATTCTTCCTTTTCAGCAAATCCTTCCAGTAATGGAAGTTTGACCATCAACACCTTTGATGTTCACTATCGGTTCTTTTGGGCTTGTTGGTCTGCTTTTGAGAAATTTTCATCTTTTGATCTGGTTCGCCTTGCTGGACTTGCGCACGCTTGGTGTCATATTCATTCATGTTTGGTTGCAACTCCTTTCCACTTGGAAGGACAAAAACACTTGCATTTTGTTTAGGATTAACACAGACTGGGAAGGTAATTTACCTTGGGATTCCAATTCACTAACAGATGACGCCAGTTGACTGATTTGAGACTTTAAATTCTGAATGCTCATCTGAGTTTGTTGTTGGGACTGCTAAGTGTTCTGTTGAAATTTTTGAGTATTAGCGACAAGTTCTTTCATCATATCTTCAAGAGACGTACCTGGCTTGGAGTCGAATTGAGGTGGTGGCTAGTTTTGAGATTGCGAAACATAGCTAAGACTGGGGTAATAATGTCCTTCCTGGATTGTACATCTTAAAATGGGGATCATATTCTCTTTGTGGTTTTCCAAAAAGTCCTCCAACAAAATTCGCATGCTCGATGGTTTCTTCTTGAAGCATAGGGCACATTTAATATTTATATTCAATTATTTTAGAAAAATAATTAAATAGTATTTTAAGAAAATAATAAACTAATTAATAAGTCTAAATTAATTTTAAAAATATGTAAAGACATTTACACCCTTATGCACTATATTAATAAATCATGAAAGTAAAAGATAATTTAAAATGCAAACTCTATTTTAACCTCATATTGTTAATTTAAAACATACGAATTGTATAATTCAAAATACAGTAGTAGAATTTAAATATTTAACCTCATTTAATACAATTGTTAATTATTTTATTTATTTAATTAAAAGAAAAGATAAATAAACTAAATAACAAATCATAACTGACACTTTTCTTAACCTATTTATATTAATTTTCTCTGTGCATGAAACAATAGCAAATTTATGAATAAATTTAATTATGATAAGTTACAAGATTCTTTCCCTTTCATACTAACTTATAGTTATTATTACGCTTAGCAAATTTACGAAACAAATGCATGGGTCTATACCTACGTTTGGGTCATGTTTCGTGGAACTTTGAGAAAATTTTCATAATTTTGTTGTTTTGCACGGTTTTGTTAAAGAAAGTTTGTTTCTCTTTCATACTAACACGTAGTCATTATTACGCTTAGCAAATTTACCACCCATATGCATGGGTCTAGACCAATGTTTGGGTCATGTTTCGTGCAGTTCTCAGAACGTTCAATAGTTAGCTGTTTTGCACTCTATTATTAAAGCAAGTTTGTTCTCTTTTATACTAAATTGTAGTTATTATTACGCTTAGCAAATATACAATACAAATGCATGGATCTAGACCTACGTTTGGGTCAATTTTCGTGAAATTCTAAGAACGCTCGAAATTTAGTCGTTTTGCACGATTTTTTAAAGCAAAATTATTTTCCTTTCATACTAACTTGTAGTTATTATTATGCTTAGCATATTTACCACACAAATGCATGGGTCTATACCTATGTTCGGGTCAAGTTTGATGGAACTTTAAGAAAACATTTAAAATTTTGCTGTTTTGCTTGATTTTATTAAATAAAGTTTGTTTCCCTTTCATACTAACATGCAGTTATTATTAAACTTAGCAAATTTACCACACAAATGCGTGGATCTATACTTACGTTTGGGTCAAGTTTCGTGGATTGTGAGAATGTTCAATATTTAGCTATTCTGCACGATTTTATTAAATAAAGTTTGTTTCCCCTTTCATACTAACATATAGTTATTATTACGCTTAGCAAATTTAGCACACAAATCCATCTGTCTACGTACGTTTGAGTGAAATTTCGTGGAACTTTGAGAAAACTTTCAAAATTTTGCTGTTTTGCACGATTTTATTAATGTAAGTTTGTTTTCCTTTAATACTAATATGTAGTTTTTATTACGCTTAGCAAATTTACTACACAAATGCTTGGGTCTAAACTTACGTTTGGGTCAAGTTTTGTGGAATTATGAAAACGTTCAAAATTTAGCTGTTCTGCATGATTTTATTAAATAAAGTTTGTTTCACTTTCATACTAACTTCTAGTTATTATTAAGCTTAACAAATTTACCACGCAAATGCATGAGTCTAGACCAACATTTGGGTCGAGTTTCCTGGATTCTGAGAACGTTCAATATTTAGTTGTTTTGTACGATTTTATTAAAGAAAGTTTGTATCCCTTTCATACTAACATGTAATTACTATTACGCTTAGCAAATTTACCACACAAATGCATAGGTCTAGACCTATGTTTGGGTCAAGTTTCGTGGAATTCTGAGAACGTTCAAAATTTAGCTGTTCTACACGAGTTTTTAAAGCAAGATTCTTTCCCTTTCATACGAACTTGTAGTCGTTATTGCGCTTAGCAAATTTACCATATAAATGAATGAGTCTATACCTACGTTTGGCTCAAGTTTCGTGGAATTTTAAGAAAACATTCAAAAAATTTTTGCTGTTTTTCACGATTTTATTTAAGCAAGTTTGTTTTCCTTTCATACTAACTTGTAGTTATTATTACGCTTAGCAAATTTAGTATACAAATGCATGGGTCTAGACCTACGTTTGGTTGAAGTTTCATGGAACTTTGAGATAACTTTGAAAATTTTGTTGTTTTGCACGATTTTATTAATGAAAGTTTGTTTCCCTTTCATACTAACATGTAGTTATTATTACGCTTAGCAAATTTACCACACAAATGCATGGGTCTAGACCGATGTTTCGTCCAGTTTCGTGCAATTTTGGGAACGTTCAAAATTTAGCTGTTTTGCACGGTTTTATTAAAGAAAGTTTGTTTTCCTTTCATATTAACTTATAGTTATTATTACGCTTAACAAATTTACCACACAAATGCATATATCTAGACCTACGTTTGTGTCAAGTTTAGTGGAACTTTTAGAAAACTTTTCTAATTTTACTGTTTTGCACGGTTTTATAAAAGAAAGTTTGTTTCTTCTTTCATACTAACATGTAGTTCTTATTACGCTTAGCAAATTTACCACGCAATGCATGGGTTTAGACCAACGTTTGGTTCAAGTTTCGTGCAATTCTGAGAACGTTCAATATTTAGCAGTTTTGCACGGTTTTATTAAAGCAAGTTTGTTTTTCTTTTATACTAACTTGTAGTTATTATTACGGTTAGCAAATTTACAACACCAATGCATGGGTCTAGACCTACGTTTGGGTCAAGTTTTGTAGAATTTTGAGAAAACGTTCAAAATTTAACTGTTTTTAATAATTTTTTAAACCAAGTTTTTTTTCCTTTCATACTAACTTGTAGTTATTATTACGCTTAGGAATTCTAACACACAAATGCATGGGTCTAGACCTATGTTTGGGTCAAGTTTCATGGAACTTTAAGAAAACAATCAAAATTTTGCTGTTTTGCACGGTTTTATTAAAGAAAGTTTGTTTCCCTTTCATACTAACATGTAGTTATTATTACGCTTAGCACATTTACCACACAAATGCGTGGGTCTATACTTACGTATGGGTCAAGTTTCGTGGATTGTGAGAATGTTCAATATATAGCCATTCTGCATGATTTTATTAAATAATATTTGTTTCCCTTTCATACTAACTTGTAGTTATTACTACGTTTAACAAATTTACCAAACAAATATTTGGGTCTAGACCAACGTTTGGGTTAAGTTTCCTAGAATTCTTAGAACATTCAAATTTAGTTTTTTTGCACGGTTTTATTAAACAAAGTTTGTTTCCCTTTCATACTAACATTTAGTTATTATTATACTTAGCAAATTTACCACAGAAATGCATGGGTCTAAACCTATGTTTGGGTCCAGTTTCGTGGAATTTTGGGAACGTTCAAAATGTATCTGTTCTGCACGTTTTTATTAAAAAAAGTTTCTTTTCCTTTCATACTAACTTATAGTTTTTATTACGCTTAACAAATTTAGCACACAAATGCATAGATCTAGACCTATGTTTGGGTCAAGTTTCGTGGAATTTTGAGAACGTTCAAAATATAGATGTTTTGCACGGTGCAATTAAAGAATGTTTGTTTCCCTTTCTTACTAACTTGCAGTTATTATTACGCTTAGCAAATTTACCACAAAATGCAAGGGTCTAGACCTACGTTTGGGCCAAGTTTCGTGAAACTTTGAGAAAACATTCAAAATATGGCTGTTTTATACGATTTTATTAAGGGAAGTTTGTTTCTCCTTTCATACTAATATGCAGTTACTACGCTTAGCAAATTTACTACACAAATGCATGGCTCTATACTTACGGTTGGGTAAAGCTTCGTGAATTATGTGAATGTTCAATATTTAGCTATTCTGCACGATTTTATTAAATAAAGTTTGTTTCCCTTTCATACTAACTTGTAGTTATTATTACGCTTAACAAATTTACCACACAATGCAAGGGTCTAGACCTACGTTTGGGCCAAGTTTCGTGGAACTTTGAGAAAACATTCAAAATATGGTTGTTTTGTACGGTTTTATTAAGGGAAGTTTGTTTCTCCTTTCATACTAATATGCAGTTATTACGCTTAGCAAATTTACTACACAAATGCATGGGTCTATACTTACGTTTGGGTAAAGTTTCGTGAATTGTGTGAATGTTCAATATTTAGCTATTTTGCACGATTTGATTAAATAAAGTTTGTTTCCCTTTCATACTAACTTGTAGTTATTATTACGCTTAACAAATTTACCACACAAATGTATGGGTCTATACCAACGTTTTGGTTAAGTTTCGTGGAATTCTGAGAACGTTCAAATTTAGTTTTTTTTGCACGGTTTTATTAAACAAAGTTTATGTCCCTTTCATACTAACTTCCAGTTATTATTACGCTTAGCAAATTTACCACACAAATCCATGGGTCCAGACTATGTTTGGGCCCAGTTTCGTGGAATTTTGAGAACGTTGAAAATTTAGCTGTTTTGCACGGTTTATTAAAGAAAAAGTTCGTTTTCCTTTCATACTACCTTATAATTATTATTAAACTGAACAAATTTACCACACAAATGCATAGGTCTAGATTTACGTTTGGGTCAAGTTTCGTAGAATTCTGAAAACGTTCAAAATTTAGATGTTTTGCACGGTGTTATTAAAGACAGTTTGTTTTCCTTTCTTACTAACTTGCAGCTGTTATTACGCTTAGCAAATTTACCACACAAATGCATGGGTAGAGTTACGTTTGGGTCATGTTTTGTGTAATTTATTCCCCTTCACACTAACTTGTAGTTATTATTACGATTAGAAAATCTACCACACAAATACGTGGGTCTAGACCTATGTTTGGGTCAAGTTTCGTGGGATTATGAAAACATTCAAAATTTAGCTGTTTTGCATGATTTTTTAAAGCAAGATTCTTTCCCTTTCATACTAACTGATAGTTACTATTACGCTTAGCAAATTTACGACACAAATGTATGGGTCTATACCAACGTTTGGGTCATTTTTCGTGGAACTTTGAGAAAACTTTCATAATTTTGTTGTTTTGCACGGTTTTGTTAAAGAAAGTTTGTTTCTCTTTTATACTAACATGTAGTTATTATTATGCTTAGCAAATTTACCACAATAATGCATAGGTCTAGACTTACGTTTGGGTCAAGTTTCGTGGAATTGTGAGAATGTTCAAAATTAATCTGTTTTACACGATTTTATTAAAGAAAGTTTGTTTTTCTTTTATACTAACTTATTGTTATTATTACGCTTATCAATTTATCATACAAATTCATAGGTCTAGACCTACGTTTGGGTCAAGTTTCGTGTAATTATGAGAACGTTCAAAATTTAGATGTTTTGCACGGTGTTATTAAAGAATGTTTGTTGCCCTTTCTTACTAACTTGCAGCTATTATAAAGCTTAGCAAATTTACCACACAGATGCAGAGGTCTAAACTTACGTTTGGGTCATGTTTCGTGGAATAATGAGTAAACTTTCATAATTTTGCTGTTCTGCACGGTTTATTAAACAAAGTTTTTTTCTCTTTCATACTAACATGTATTTATTATTACGCTTATCAAATTTACCATACAAATGCGTGGGTCTAGACTTACGTTTGGGTCAAGTTCCGTAGAATTGTGAGAATGTTCAAAATTTAGCTATTTTGCACGATTTTAATAAATAAAGTTTTCTTACCTTTCCTACTAACTTATAGTCATTATTACGTTTAACAAATTTAGCACACAAATGCATGTGTCTTGACCTACGTTTAGGTGAAGTTTTCGTGGAACTTTGAGAATATTTTCAAAATTTTGCTGTTTTGCATGGTTTTATTAATGAAAGATTGTTTTCCTTTAATACTAACATATAGTTATTATTATGCTCAGCAAATTACCACACAAATACTGGGTTTAGACCTATGTTTGGGTCCAATTTCGTGGAATTTTGGGAATATTCAAAATTTAGCTGTTTTGCACTGTTTTATTGAAGAAAGTTTGTTTTTCTTTCATACAAGCTTATAGTTATTATTATGCTAAACAAATTTACCATGCAAATGTATAGGTCTAGATTTACGTTTGGGTCAACTTTCGTAGAATTCTGAAAACGTTCAAAATTTAGATGTTTTGCATGGTGTCAAGTTTCGTAGAATTCTGAAAGCTTGTTTCCCTTTCTTACTAACTTGCAGCTGTTATTACGCTTAGCAAATTTACCACACAAATGCATGGGTAGAGCTACGTTTGGGTCATGTTTCGTGTAATTTTGAAAATGTTCAGAATTTTACTATTACGCACGATTTTTTAAAGCATGTTTTATTCCCCTCACACTAACTTGTAGTTATTATTACGCTTAGGAAATCTACCAGACAAATATATGGGTCTAAACTTATGTTTGGGTCAAGTTTCATGGAATTCTAAAAACATTCAATATTTAGCCATTTTGCATGATTTTTTAAAGCAAGATTCTTTCCCTTTCATACTAACTTATAGTTATTATTAGGCTTAGCAAAATTACGACACAAATGCATGGGTCTATTACCTACGTTTGGGTGATGTTTCGTGGAACTTTGAGAAAACTTTCATAATTTTGTTGTTTTGCACGGTTTGTTAAAGAAAGTTTGTTTCTGTTTTATTCTATCATGTAGTTATTGTTACGCTTAGCAAATTTACCACACAAATGCATGGGTCTAGACTTACGTTTGGGTCAAGTTTCGGGGAATTGTGAGAATGTTCAAAATTAATCTATTTTGCACGATTTTATTAAAGAAAATTTGTTTTTCTTTCATACTAATTTATTGTTATTATTACGCTTATCAAATTTACCACACAAATGCATAGGTCTAGACCTATTTGTTTTTCTTCATACTAATTTATTGTTATTATTACGCTTATCAAATTTACCACACAAATGCATAGGTCTAGACCTACGTTTGGTTCAAGTTTCGTGAAATTATGAGAACGTTCAAAATATAGGTGTTTTGCACGGTGTTATTAAAGAATGTTTCTTGCCCTTTCTTACTAACTTCCAGTTATTATAAAGCTTAGCAAAATTAATACACAGATGCAGGGGTTTAGACTTACGTTTGGGTCATGTTTCGTGGAACATTGAGAAAATTTTCATAATTTTGCTGTTTTGCACGGTTTTATTAAAGAAAGTTTGTTTCTCTTTCATACTAACATGTATTTATTATTACGCTTAGCAAATTTACCATAAATGCGTGGGTCTGGACTTACGTTTGGGTCAAGTTCCGTAGAATTGTGAGAATGTTCAATATTTAGCTGTTTTGCACGATTTTAATAAATAAAGTTTTCTTACCTTTGCTACTAAGTTGTAGTTATTATTACATTTAACAAATTTAGCACAAAAATGCATGTGTCTTGACCTACGTTTAGGTGAAGTTTCATGGAACTTTGAGAACACTTTCAAATTTTTACTGTTTTGCATGGTTTTATTAATGAAAGTTTGTTTTCTGCAAATTACCACACAAATCCATGGGTTTAGACT
>NW_011628179.1:0-38395 GCF_000512975.1 Sesamum indicum
AAACATAAAATATTTATATATATACATATTTATATATAAAAATATATAATTTGACAATGAACAGTGATTTTTGTCTCCCAAATCCCAACATCAAACCTACAACACTTATTTTAAAATATTTTAAATTACCCCAAAATACAAATCCAAACATATCATCTATTTTCAACACACACTAACTTATCTCTATTTTTCTCTCTCTATTTTCAAAACACAAAACAAAACAACTAAAACACAAATCCAAACACAACGCTAATGTCTCGAATTCCGAGACCCCCTCCTCCTTTGGCTTACAAATCTCCTTCCGTGCTACCTTCGGGTATCTGTTATTTCCGGTACCTTTCCATAAGAAATTTCACAGCCGCTTTTCAATATCTCTAATAACCCCTTTTCGATAATAAGAACGCCGACCCCCAATAAACACTCAGAGATATAAGAACAGATTTGATAATTTGTAGTCTACCCACATACGGTAATGCCAGACCCTCCCAACCATTAATGCGTGCATCAATTTTAGTCAATAATGGTTGGCAGTCAACAATAGATAGTCTGGATGAAAGCAAAGGTAGCCCCATGTACCTTATTGGTAGATGACCCTTCTGGAATCCCAACACTGCCAATAGCTGATCTTTCACATTCTGGGCGAATTTCGATATAATGAGGTGGCTCTTCTCTACATTGAGTCTAAGTCCGGATCACAAAGCGAATCGATTTAGTTCATCTTTCAGGACTCTAACTGATTATATGTTAGCCCGACAAAATAACAACAGATTATCAGCAAACCCTAGCTAGAATACTCTGAGTGCTTCACATTTCCAATGGAATGTGAATTTCATATCCTGCTCTATAAGTTGCAGGAGCCCCATATGCAGCACCTCCATTACTAGCACAAAGAGATAAGGGGAGAGGGGAACACCTTGTCTCAGTCCTCGCCCAGAGAAGAATCCATGTGGCTTGCCATTCATCCCTACCGAGAAAGGTGTTGTGAAACACTCATCAATCGATCTATTGAATATATCCGAAAATTCAAATAACTGTAGAACAGATAATAGGAAGTCCCACTCCACAGTGTCGTACGCCTTCTGAATATCAACCTTTAATGCACACCTAGGTGGATGTCGGGATTGTTTGTATATACTGAATAGCTCCTGTGCCCCTATGCTCCGCCCAGGGACAAATGCAGCCTGACATGGGTTAATAATCTTGTCCAAAACCGCACTCAACCTTTGGACAATGAGTTTTGCAATAATCTTATAATGTACATTGCAGCAAGAAATTGGTCGATAGACAACTACAGACATGGGAGAGTGTACCTTGGGGATAAGCACCAGTATTGTGTTATTGATTTGTTTAAGAATTCTCCCCGTAGCAAAGAAATCCAGAACTTCTTTTGTAATTTCCTTGCCAATCACAGGTCAAGCGGCTTTATAAAATCCCGAAGAATACCCATTCGATCCCGGTGCTTTATCCTCGGCAATATTAAATGTGGTATTTTTTGTATCCTCTTCCGAGAAAGGGGCAATAATAAAAACAACTTCCTCCTCCGTCAAAATATGCCTTGCCCACAGTCTAAGATATCAGAGATCCATCACCTGTTGTCGCCTTTCTCCTCCAAGTAAAGAATGATAGTAGGAGACAAACTCATGTATTACCTCCTCCGGTGCCATGTGAGGGATCCCTGGGCATCATTAACTTGCAAAATTCTTCTATTCGCCGCCTCTGTGTAATTTTTCGAAAAAATACTTGGGAGCACTAGTCACCTCCCTTCATCCATTGGATTTTTGCCTGCTGTTGTAGCATGATTTGTTCAAGTTTTGCCAATTTGGCAAGAATCACTCGGCGCCAATGTTCCACCAATAGGAAGAGCTCATCTTATCTGTTGGCACTAACCAGCATTTGTGCCTTCTCTTGGAACCCCTTAGCCAATTCAACATTATGTGATAAATCCTCTTTTTTTCTCCGTTGTTTCCGAAAAATAGGCTTGAGCGCTTTAAGTTTCCGAATAACAGCGAACATAGAGTTACCAACAATTGCATGCTACTAAATGTTTTGCACTGCAGGGATAAAGTTCGGTAAGTGAGTAAGGTAGTTATCAAAGCGGAACATACCTCCGAACTGTTTAGTGAAATGTACGAGGAGTGAGGCAAGAGTAGTAAGCCATCGGGAATTGAGCTGTCCAGGTATCATTAGTAAGCATTCGATCTAGCCTTTTCCACAGGTTGCGGTCTCCGATACTTCTGTTGTGCCAAGTACACTATTCCCCCTGCATGGGTAGTGGTAATAGAGTTGTATTCTGAATACATGTAATGAATTGATTCATAGCCATCCTTATGTCTCCGGAGGTGCCACAGACCTAACTCATGTCTCTAATTGCGTTGAAGTCACCTCCTACCAGCCAAGGTATATCAACATATTGCAAAGCCAGGTTTTCTAGAGATCCCTATAATTCCCTCATGTCTGCTATCTCATTAGCACCATACACAACGGTTATAGCAACAAGTTCATGTTGTGCTCGAGTAATAGTATGACAATGAATAAATTGGGGTCCCACCTCAATAATATCCACATCAATAACATTAGTGTCCCATGCAATCCAGATGCGATTATCAATCAACACAGAGTCCATATACCATTTCTAGTTAGGTAGCAAAAAAGACTGAATACCAGAAGAGTTGGATAAACGTACACGTGTCTCAAGGAGACCAATAAAGTATAGCCTGAACTCAGCAACAATATCTTTGACTGTGATCTGGTGGTCTCTCTTGTTCAAACCACGAATATTCCATAATGCCATATTCATCATGGATCCCCTTTAGTGGGGCTGCATTGTTTAGGATCTCGCGAAAAACCTTCTGTATTATCAATTAATTGTAAACCATCAAATGAGTTATAAATAACAAGAGCTTTACCCCTCTAATCCTTTTTTCGGTCCCACTTCTACCTTAGGGGTATCTCAAACTGTTTTCTGCTCCTCTCTCCTCTGGGCCGAAGATGCCTCTATATCTCAGTTAGGTTCCGTATAACTTGGTGCACCAACTTTTGGTACGTATACTGCAATCGGTGTTTTTGTCAGCTTAGGAACTTTATTTATGGCACACTCCTTAGCTGAATGCCCCAATATCATACAACAGGTGTATTTTGAGGGTAGCCATTCATACTCGACCTCAACTTTGTAAGGTTTCTCCCCACCATCCTCCTTTGGTGTCATAATAACTATATGCTTTGGCAGTTGGAATTCACGTCCAGCATAACGCATACACGAGCAAAGTCCAACCTCGTGCATGCTCTCGAGATTGCGTCCAGGTATAAGGGCTTGCCCACACCGCTGGCCACTGGGCGCAGACCCTCCTCCGTCCATAGTTCCATCGGTAAGTGGAGCAATTTTATCCAGAACTTGAGTGTGTTTTAGTTTTCTCATTGTCATACCCGGTTCCCATCTTTGAAGAACGATCAGTTGCCCCTGGAACAGCTACGGTCCTCCTTCTATAACATCCTCCATAGCAATAATTGATTTGAATCGGAAAAAGAAAAATTCGTGAGTAGTGGCAGTGACCTCGTTAAGATCCGGCCATATTGACATCTCAAATTCCTTCACATGATGGAAATACGATTTTTTCCCAAGGAAGTAACCCACTGCGGTAGTCCTCCATCTTTTTAACCCATTGCGAATAATATCCATTGTTGGCCTCACAATTACTTCCCCGTTTTGCATGGTGGGGGCAACATATGAAAGTGTCTTACGAGTCGATTTGTTAAACGCTTGAGCAATTTTATCATCATCTGTCGTGTTGGAATAATCATGTAGTGGGATTTTCCCCACAAACAATCCCGTAGGAATAGCATTCATATGTGAAGCAAGAGGGTTTGTTTGCAAATTCAGATTGATGACATCAGCATCTGGGTGAGCAGTGACATCATCAGTGATGTCAGCATATTCAGTGATGTCATCAATGATGTCAGCATATTCAGTCAAATCATATAAAAGTTTATCAAACCTATTATAGTCAAATCATATAAAAGTTACATGTTATGCATTATTAACAAAAAAAATATAGCTTAGTTGGGCTGACCCAATAGCCTGAAAATAGGCTCGGTCCAGAATTAGACAATCTTGGGACGCTGGACAGCATTGGACCAAAGTATTGATATTTGAAGCTGGCTCAAGATCAACTTAGGACTAACTCAATTACAATTGAGCCAATTCGATCCTGAGTTGCCGACATACTGTGCATCTTGAACATCAAGGAATTTATTTCGATCTTTCAACCGCTTTGTGGTGAAAATTACCCCTATTAGAACATTATTTGGAATATATATATTCTCATGAAGTATAGCCTTCAGTTGGTCGAAGAACACAACTTGGCAATGTCTCCCAATTCTTCAAGAAGACAAGATCCAAAAATTGAATGCATCAAGAAATAAACTATTTCAAGTTTGATATAGGTAATAGGCCCAACAACCCTTGTCAACATTATTGGGCTTAAAGCCCTAAACAAGTGAAGTTCTAGTAATCTTGTGATTGGGCTATTGGGATTTCCATTTCTACTCAAAGGTAGAGTTTGAAACTAGAAATTCAATTTGGCATGATCAATGCGAACAAAATTTGCTTTGCTGTAATTCACTGCATCATCAGTTACATAATACCATATTTGCTCATGATGAAATGACAGAAACATCTATGTAAAAAATACTCAACGTACAATTTCATACATGCATGTGCCTCATGACAATCTTTCTTACAAGAGAAAAAGAAACATGAAAAGAATTCTGGTTCTTTTATATCAAATTTCAACCAGAATTATCACTTGGATGAGTTTATTATTTGATATTCAGTTTTCTGAGCAGAACCGACACCGCATAGATTTCGGCCATGTAAGAATTTGTTTATACCGACATTGTGATCTAAGAATCATAGATGCATGTATTATACAAATTGATGAGTTAACTGGATACTAACGGATTAAAGCTAACCTGAGAGGATTCTACTACTCCAGAGCTGCAAGGTGAGATTTTCCACTTCCACTTCCAGATCATACCTCCTCTGCCTTTCAGTCCTCAGCTCTTCCGTGAGCTCATCAATCTGCAGCCGCAGCTCTTCTTCGCTGATCGCCATTGCAGTTTCGTTTTCCGTGATAAATGTCGTCAATTCACTCAAAAGTGACTCTTTCAGATCCAAAATCAGTTTCATAGCCCCCAAACTCGCCATAAGCACTATCATACGCTGGGCCTGCATTGAAGTACTTGTTTCGGGTCTATCTGAGTCCACGACGGCATCATCATTAAGATGTAAGACCGGGACAATGGCGTCATCATCAGATGTAACACGTTCATTTTCTTGGAAAATAGGGTCTCATTCATAGGTATCCCCATTGAGAACCTTTCTTCAAGACTCTGTAATCCCTGCAACACATTCTTGACTAGAAGATCAGGGCTCTCACAGTTTTTGAAAAAGGGATGATTAAACAACTGCTCGGGAGTTGGCCTCTTGGAGGGATCTTTATCAAGGCACAAACCAACCATCTTCTTAAAAGACTTGGAAAACTGATAAACCTTGCTAAGTCTCTTGATCAAGGGTTTTGGTTTGGGAAGATCAACGGCTGGAGGCCTCGCATGCGCTAATTCCAATGCAGTAACCCCAAATGACCAGATATCAGCCATCAAACTATTCTCCCTTTGTGAGTTTATCACTTCAGGCGCCATCCAGTACGGTATCCCAACAGTAGGTCTACATGAAACACACAACAAATCAGGTTCATACGACGATGCCGAAAATCCCAAATCCCCCAACCTAACCATGCCATCCGAGTGTACATGCGGTAGTCCTCCATCTTTTTGACCCATTGCGAATAATATCCATTGTTGGCCTCACAAATCACTTCCCCTTTTTGCATGGTGGGGGCAACATATGAAAGTGTCTTACGGGTCGATTTGTTAAACGCTTGAGCAATTTTATGATCATCTGTCGTGTTCGAATAATCATGTAGTGGGATTTTCCCCACAAACAATCCCGTAGGAATAACATTCACATGTGAAGCAAGAGGGTTTTTTTGCAAATTCGGATTGATGAAATCAGCATCTGGGTGAGCAGTGGCATCATCAGTGATGTCATCATATTCAGTGATGTCATCAATGATGTCAGCATATTCAGTGATGTCATCAGTGATGTCAGCATTTTTAGTGATGTCAGCAGTGATATCAGCATTTTCAGTGATGTCATAGTAATGACATCATCAGTGACGTCATCACCTTCTTCACCAACTAGGGCCATGTCAGCATCTCTGTTCGCCGGCAGAATGATCGAAAAACCTTCAGAACCATCTTCCGCACATTTCCCCCTCGTCTCCGTCGCGTTTGGTCCACCAGGTTCGTCGGAAAATATATGCTTCTAAATTTTTATTTTTTATGGAGCTAAATATTATAGAATTTCTAACTTATAATGTCTTTTATTTTTTAATATCTAATTTTCTCTTTTTATTTCATCCGTAGATAATATGAAAATAAGAAAAATATGTTATTAAGAAAATTTTGATGAAAATATAGATACTGAAACTTGATTATAAAAAATAACAACAACCATGATATTTATACATTTGCCTTCTTGAATGGACGGTGAAGATTAATCTTAATGAAATGCTAAGAAGTTTTCAAGGACTCTCTCAAAAATATTTTTAAATATTATAAAAGTTTCTAAACTTGTATGTAAAATTTTCCTAAACTTCTCTCAACTTTTGTATTTGTCTAAAAACTTACATCTACAAACTTCTCTATTATATTAAATAATCTCAAATTTTTTTAACATTTTTAATTTTATATTGCATTTAGTGCTTTTCATATTATCCTCTAAAAATAAATTATTTTATTTTAAAAAATACAAAGAGATAAATTGCTATTTTTAAAAATACTTATCTCTTTATATCTTTTAAAATAAAATAATTTATTTTAAATATAAAATAAATTGCTTCATGAATTGTTGTATTTTAAAAAATAAATGAAAGTAAATTGCTAATTTTTTTTATAAGATAATAATTTATACATTTATAGTATCACAAGAATTACTTGCATTTTTTTTCTAAATTCTGAATTTGGCCTCGGGTTTCAATCGAAGGGTTCCAACACTGTCGTAAACTTATCAGTATAGTTCATTGTACTTTTTTAGAAATAGAAAAATATACACTATTACATTTGTATACTTTATTGTGTTTTTAAAATTAATACAATTTTAAAAAATTAATTAAATATAATTAATTTATAACAAAAAGTAATACAATTTGTGAATTGCAATTGCAATTCCGTTCCATATGTAATTGTCATTGTCAGCATTTTTAGTGATGTCAGCAGTAGTGACATCATCAGTGACGTCATCACCTTCTTCACCAACTAGGGCCACGTCAGCATCTCTGTTCGCCGGCAGAATGATCGAAAAACCTTCAAAACCATCTTCCGCCCATTTCCCCCTCGTCTCTGTCGCGTTTGGTCCACCATGTTCGTCGGAAAATTCCAGCAGATATCTCCATCTACAACTATATTTGCCAGTCTCAAAAACTCATCAATATTGAAATCCACCGGAGAAGGTTGTCTTCTTGACCTCCATCCACAACCATCGTCATAGGTTTTCTTTTCTTCCTCTCAATTCTCTTAATTGTGCTTGTTTAGAATAGGCCAAACCACTTTTTCAACATTCAAATTTCAAATAACAAAAAGGGAAGATGGCTTCGTGATATATATAGTGGAGTATAAAATAATATATATAGTAGATACATAATAAATATAATATAATCAACAATTCGTATATGCTTCTTAAAAGAAATTGACAAATATATATATATATATATATATATATATATGCTTAACCAAAAATTAAATATTTTTGTAAAAAATAAATAAATATATTTTGTCATATTTTTTTAAAGAAAATATGTAAAAAAAACCAATATTTAGTTATTTATTTTATCTAAAAAATAAATAGTTAATAACTTGATTTTATCTCCAAATTAATAAAATCTTCTCATGAAATTTTTTGTGTATTTATTATACTCATTTATTAGTTAAATTTGAGTTTGTAAAAAATATAAATTATTTAATTCACTAATTATATTTTACTATTAGAAATAAAAGATATTTTTTCAATTAATTTTTTAATTAAATTTAAAATAAAAAATTACTAAAAAAAATCTTTAAACTAAATATATATATAATATATATATATATAAGGGCGATATTATTTAAAAATATAATTATGGAGGTAAGTGTTACATTCATTAATTTAGAAAATATTTGTTATATGACGAATAATTAGAATGGCAAAGTGTATTTTACCCTATAAAAAATAATTCATTTTTTGTTAATGATTTGGATTTCCAGGAGTCGATGAAAATAAGGAAACCAAAATTACCGTTGTATCCTCTCTTAAAATCCTTCTATGTATCCGTGGGCCGCTTGAATGTTCTTCTTAATATGAAGCTGCAGGCATATTTAAATTTAGACCAGAATCTATGGGCTTTTGCCACAAGCCCAATAACTTAATATACTAATTTGGGCCCAGTCTTTACAAAATTTAGAATTAGATGCTAATGATATGTATTTATCATTATTATTTTAATAAGAAATTTCCATGTATGTCATGTTTAAGTCATTCAATTTGACATTTATGATTGACACCAAAAGATTCAATTTTGCAATTTATATTCTGGTTTTACATTAACTATAATGTGTATAAACTTTATTTTATTTGTACAAAAAAATAAAAATACACATTATACATGTGTAAAATATACACCGGAAGAAAATTTGTTAGTGGCCAAAGTGTAATATGTTAGTTATAAATAAAATCATGAAAAATAATTATTATCAGTCATGATTAAATAAAAACCTATACGAGAATTTAGATATCACTCTGAAAACTATTTTTGCCATGACTTTTAGTTGTGATAAATATTATAACCACATTTGCAAAAATTACTCTCAACAACCGTTGCGTGACAGTGGTTAATGATTATTTACTACAACTATTTATTTTTAATTATAGTAGTTAGCTATGATTAAATGTTAATTTTTTTGTAGTGACAGTACAATATCTATAGCTAGCTGGTGGTGCATAAACTTTTGAGATTAATATTAATCTGACTCGTTACAAAATAAAAGATTATGAGAGAATATAAAAGAATATAATTTAATTTAAAATTTTAATTAAATCACACCAATAAGATACAATCTAATATAATAATTTATTAACATATATAAAAAACATCTAGGAGGGGAGAGGGAAAAAATAACTAGTCATTACTGACGTAATCGTTGCGAGCATATAAATGAGAATTGTGGTATGGGATGAAGAGAAGAAACGACTATGAAAAGAGCGAACGTGGTGTGATGAAAGGAGAAAGAAATAAGTTTATGAAAAAAAATAAACGCGGAGTAAAATGATGATAGAAGAACATAAATTATAATTATAAACGTATTAAAAATACAAATATTACTATTATGTTCAAACTTTTTTGAATAGAATGAATGTGTTAAGGCTAAATTTGAATATTTTAAAATTAGTATGATAAAATATTTTTTTAATAATGGTATAGATGTGTATGTTTCAATTTATATATTAGATGCTCTGATATTCTAATAGCTCCCAATAATATGAGTCGAAATTAGCAAATTAAATTTAATATATGAATATAAAAAATTGTCAGATGTTCTGGAACTTTTATTTCTGGATGGATTGATGAATATAGGAATGGATGGGTGAATGAAGAATGTCCGTAGTTATGCCCATCTTAATGATGAACTCACGAGTCTGATATAGAGTAGAAGATGGTAAGGGCATGTTTGGAAGTAGCCACTTTAATTTGGGAAAGAAAAGAGGGTCATCTTTCAGTTCTATGTAATGCTTTTGAAACTGACCCAAACACCTCTTTCCATTTCGGGAAATGTCATCATGCCATTTGACATCTGGACATTGTCGGGAACATGCAAACTATCAAGGTTTGGGAAAACCAAACAATGGCCCACCAAATTTAACCCCACTTTGAATCATTAGACACTATAGTATGAATGCTAGTAGCTAGGTGTGGACAAATTCTAATTTGAATTTAACTTAATTAAATTTCAACTAATTATATGGATAAATATAATATATTTATTGTGTAATTGATGTACAATTTAATGAAAATAATCAATCACATAACAAGTATGGTATATTTATTTTGTGATTAATTTAATTTAACTAAATATGATTCGTATAAAAAATTTCTTTAAATGTATTAGTGTGTATTTTGTGTGTGTGTACATAGAGACAACAAAGCTAAGGGTTTGAATTACCACTACTATGTGTATATTCTAACCCCTTTAAAGGGTTAAATTCAAATTAACCTAATGTGAAAATTGAATTTGTTTCTTTGTAATTTCATTTTCAAATTTCAGCTAATTTTCTTGGTGCGGAGTTGGTGAAAAACTGCCTTATGGTTATCCCACTCGGGTGCGACAAATATGTGTTTTTAATTTTATTCAAATTTTTATGTGAAATGAAAATATATTTGTAACTAATTGTAAATTGCTCAATTAAAGAGTACAACGATATATGAGAAGGGGCTAGTCGATGCTTCTTTTTCAAAATATTTAAGTATTTTCTAGATATACATATTTTTTTTTTCAATTTAAAAGGGTTTGATGTCTATTTCCACCTTCACAAGGGGTGAGCTTACATTTAAACCTCCATTTATATGTGTTTCTAATCATTATAATGATGTATTCTGACCTGGCTTGCTCTATTTAGATTAGATTTACATTTAAATGAAAATTGATAAAAAATTTATATTATTTGAAGAAAGCTCATTGTGTGTCCAGCCTGCGCACAACTTTGATTTTTCACACTATTCGGAATCACATCCAATGCCCAACATCATGACAAAAGAATATGTCAATTAAAATGTCTCTATCACTCCCTCAAATAAAAAGCTTCCCATATTTAGGATTGAGGGTATTTGTGAAAAACATACATTTTCATCCCGTTTATTTTATCAAACAATATATCCTATGATTATCCAATTCATGATAAATTATAGTAAATACTCTAGAACAATTATATACAAAATAGTTAGATTTAAATGTATTTTTAGTCCCGTAATTTTGATTATTTGATATTTTTGCTCTTTAATTTTCTAGAGTAGCATTTGGTCCTTTATTTTCTTAATTTTCGTGATTTTGGTCTTTGTTTTTTTATTTGGAATTCGCTCTTCTAGTTGAAAAAATAGGTTGCATTTGACATAATTTTTTGAAATTGGAGTTATTGTTCTTATTCATTCATTTTTACTAGCATTTTGGTCCTTTAATTTTTAAGGTAGAATTTTAATTCTGTATTTTTTTTAATTTTTGTGTTTTTATTAGCTGGAGTTCACCCTTATCATTGTTGGAGGTGAAATTGCAAAAATAAAAGATGTGGGGCAAAATACTTTTTTAGTCCCATAAAATGAGGATAGAATTTGTTTTGGCACCACAACTATGAAAGGTATCGCTTTTAGTCCCATAAAACTCATAGTTACATATTTTTACTCCCATAAAATCATGTGTATTGTGGTTTTGTGACTAAAAAAATATTATTTGAGACTAAAAGGGCGTTGCAATTTTGATACCAAAAAGACGTGATTTAAAATTTTATGAGATTAAAAACGTTATATCTGCCATTGTTGTAGTATTAGAAAAAAATCTGCCCTTATTTCATGGGACTAAAAATATATTTTGCCCAAAAAATAAATTATCCTAAAAAATTAAAGAATGAAAACATCAACTAACCTAAGTTACGAAACCAAAACTGTATTTAACCCAAACAATTACATTTCCTGCATCCAATTAATCATATATTTAAATCATCATTCACTACTCAACTAAATTTGCTCGGCCAATTTAACCCAATCAAGTTTGACTATGCTCAACTAATCACATAAAAAGTAAAACACTTATCGTTTGATTAGTAAATATTACTAAATTATACAACAATTGCATTGCGCGCAGATATAACTTGCTACATGATATATATATATATTGTTTATGTTTAGCGTGTTATCGGAGTTGATTCAAATAAAAAATTTTCCTAATATTTTAAAATTAGAACGTTGACAGATTGACGTTATTTAGAAGACCTGTGACAATTGTGCTCGCTAATTTATTACAAACAATTCACACACTGTTTGGACATGTTCATTTTCGTTGTTGAAATTTTGATAATTAGTTTAAGAAAAGGGTGATTCAAGTCTCTCTTTGTTTTCTTCTCTGAAGGTACTGCCAAGATATATGATGGAGGTTTATAAAAATGCTTCTATAGTAGAAATAACAATCATGCTTCAAGTTCAATGCATAAATTTTAATCTACACAGTGATGATCAATGCAACAAAGAAAGTAAATAACCCTGTCAAAAAATTCAGATTTTAACCTGCAATTAATATCAATATTTGACATCATTATACAGAGTGGAAGGTACTATAAATAATAGTGCCTATATACTAGGCAAAAACACCTTAATTAGTACTAATAATATATATCCACATATTACATGATCATCAATCTGAAAGTAATCAGATCAACCATATGAATCACATAAGATATGAAATAGACAAAGATATTATTATCAATAAGCTGAAACTAACTAGTTATCCTAACGTGAAAGCCACCTTGATAGCCACTCAACATTGTTGAGAATTTTCCTTCTCCAATTCTCAGCTTTCCACAACCTATTCCTAGCTAGTTGCAGAAGAAACAAGAACCATTTTGACACTAGGAAAGAATGTATGTCCTAAGTGTACCCGAGCCGAAGTTCCAAATCCAGTTCCTCCTTAGACTGACTGGTAATCAGCCCAATCTCCAAGTCCAATCTAACAATTTCAGCTTTCTTATGCACAGTTGAATCCAATTTTTCGCCCCCCCCAGGATCTTTAGTCATGGGTCTATCATTGTTCTGGACTGGAGGTATAGGGCAAAGTGGAGGCAATGTGGAGTTGAACTGAGGAAATTTAGTCAGAAGAGATGATAAAGGTGGGGGAGAATTGGATGGGGGAAAACTAGGGTTTGAGTTAAAACTAGGGTTAGGATCAAGATTTAGGTTTAGCAGAGAAAACTGACCATGATTGTGGTTATTACCACCAACAACAATGTCCCTTTGTGGGGACTGTCTCAATCTTGCTCTATCCCTCCTGTGGACATTCATGTGCCCACCAAGAGCTTGAGCAGATCTGAACTCCCTTTTGCAAAAGCTGCATGTGTAAGATCTTGGAGGCCATGAAAACCCTGCTGCAACTAAATCTCCTTGATCTGATCCCCAGTTGTTATTGCTGTCATAATTTCCAAAATCCCATGATGAACCCTTCACCTTAAAGTCATACATTTGCTTCATATTTCTACTACTGTTGCTCATGTTTTCTTGCTTCATTTTGCTGGACATACTGCTTCTCTGATCCATTGCTTCAAGCGTACACAGGTATATACATACACAGGGGGGGGGGTGAGGATGTGTGGCTGACGAGGAGTATGTGCTGATGATCATGATATAGAGAGAGAGGGAGGGGTCAGTGTGTGTACTGTGTGAGAGAGAGTGGGAGTGATGGTGATGAGAAGAGGGGTTGGCAGATGCCATCAAATTCTAACCCGAAAAACAGCGGATCCCATTGGATGGAATTAAGCATTTGCATGTTCCCTATGTTTGGCCACTACTTACTAATTGTAGAACCTCGTCCTGCCAAGACTTGCCATTCTGGGAAACACATGTAGTGGATGTTCTTTATTCCTCTCGACATTTTCGTGTCAATCTTTATGTCATTTTGCATTGAAAAAGAGAAATTAATGTCTGGTTTTTGTTGAATGTGCGTACCCCATGTCTTAATTTGAACACCCAAGAGTTATTACAATATGCATCCATCAGGTTGCTAGCTAGGTCTTCGGGTAGCCCAATTAAATGGAACGGTCCAACTTGAATGATGATTCAATTGAAACCCCATATTTTGCTTTTCTATGTATAATCACAGGTAGCAGTTCAGGACTCCGTTTGCCTGTTAAAAAATGTGTTATCATGATTGTCATTTTTCAAAATACATGCATAGTACAAGAAAGTAATTTTGGTCTTAGATTGTAATAATTCTTGAAAAGAATATACTAATGTGTAAGTTATAGTACCAGCACCTCCATGTATGAAGAGAAAAATTTAAACATCCACTGCAACCGAGTTCTTGTGTATATGTATGACCACGTACATATGTTATTACCTATTTGCTTCCGACATGAAGCTGGAGAAAGATAATGGACATCGATCCTCGTCTGAGGCTTAAAGTACTTAATATATAGCGTAATAGCTAGCTTTATGTTTAAGGTAAGATATGCTATCTTCTGAAATGAATCAGATCGGAAAAAGTTCTCTGGATAAGAACTAATAAAGCCAACTACATCTAAAATGGGGTTTAAATTTGCACATAGCAACGTACGGGGTGGAAATATAATTGCCATGTTCTCCAATTGATCCGTTTTCTCTCAGGATTTTCACTTGATTTATAGTAGATATAAGCCCCTTACTGTGTCGTATATACTTACAAGCTTTGAATGAATAATGTTCGTCGAATTTTAATTTTTCAACTAAATTTCCAAATTTTGTAGCTAGGTTTTCTCTCTTAGCATACAGAAAATGAAAGCACTGGATGATACATCACGGATCACAGTGAAACCAAGAATTTAAGGTAAAATCAGTAAAATTCCTTACAATATTTAATAAAGTGTTTAACACGAAAAATTCAAAAATCTTTTGCCAGATTTTCTTATTATTAGCAGGTTAAAGTATATATTCTTGGTTTGCTAGAGAGAACTGCATTATCTCCAAAAATGATAAGCTCTTTCTTGTAATAATAATGACAAGCATGGTGAAAACATATACTATAATTCCTTAATATTCTCTACATTATGAATAATTAATAAGAGTAATTAGTTCTTGAACTGAACAGTATGAATTATTAATTAATACAATTATATCCGTGCACCGCAATGATTACTGATATGTAGCTAGTGCATTCACATACTTCCCTTACAGCTAAAATTCATTCAGAAATCTTTGACATTTTGGAGAAGAGTACAAAGAGCTTAGATTTCAAAGAAAGGGATATCTCAGTGAAGCAAGATTTTCTTGCCCTTTTCCCCCTGTAATAAGATGGCAAGTTTTCATCAGAGCCCACAAACATGCAAAAGATTGTGCTCTATTTAGCTGAGATTTAGTGAATGACTGGTGGCCAATGGGATGATTCCTTCCCTATTCTATTTCTAGTTCCACTTTTTTATTGGTTACACTGCCGAAATTGCAGACATTTCCCACAGTTCTCACACACTGAATGCACACACACTCGAGCTATACATATATATACACTAATCTTTATATATATATGTATATAATGATTCCATCCCAGCATTAGGGCTAGAAGAAGTTGGCTAGTGGTAGCATGCAAAAGGTTACTATTTCTGTATATGACAAAAAGAAGCAAATATAAAGGCATAATTATAACTTTGCTCAAAGGTTTTATTTGCTAAAGGGATGATGATGATATGCTTTGCTTTGCTCCCCTTCTAATTAGCAGATACTGAAAAAGTCTTGGCTTTGGCTTTTGCTCTTTGGTTGCTGTCTTTTCTGCACAGCACTTAAGTTTCATAGCATATTACATAATCCCATCAGTCTTTTTCTCTCATCCCTGTCAAGATTGAACGGAAGAGGTTAAGGAAACAGTAAACTACATTGGAACTATCAAAGGTTTGTCATTTATATGTGTGTAATAATTTGTTTGAGAAGTGGCAGAAGAATCATCCACTAAGAGAAGTTGTTTCTCCATTCACGTTTTAGTTTGTGATTGGTGGGGATCACAAGCTCTGGATGCAGATCAATCCATGCTTTTTTATATCTTAGGGTAAATACACTTTGACCCCATCAATTGTGGGATATACGATAAACAGCCCATGAACTCGTCAATATGTTAACTTCAGGTCCCTATAATTAACTTTCCAGTGGGTAATCTATCTAATATTGATGAAAAGACGAGGTCTACAAAGGGCTGGGCTGGCCTAAAACCGGCACGAACTAATCCAAAAAGCGTGTATAGAATGGTTTAATATTGTTCATGATCAGTTCTAAATTTTTCTATGGGCCTTCCAATTGATATTTTTTTTAATCTCAGAATTTGCCCGATTGAGGCCCATCTCATGCTCAGACCTCACCTAGTTGAGGTCTCCCCCCCCTCTCTTTTTTTTTTTAAATTTACGAAATTGAAGTATTTAGTTGAACAATTACTTAAATTTATAATTATTTTATAAAATAGAT
This sequence comes from Sesamum indicum, assembly GCF_000512975.1. Lineage (NCBI taxonomy): Eukaryota > Viridiplantae > Streptophyta > Magnoliopsida > Lamiales > Pedaliaceae > Sesamum > Sesamum indicum. The sequence continues at coordinate 16,326 of NW_011628179.1, forward strand.
AAATAATAAATTAAATCAAAATAAAGTTAAAAACAAAAAAAAATTATAACTAGAAAAAAATAGTTAAATCTTAAATAATAATTTGACTAAAAATTTTACAATGATCAATTTAGATAATTACAAGTGCAAAAAGATACTTAAAATAAATTTTGAAAAAACTACGAAAAAATTATTAACGGATTACTGTACTAAAACTCTAGACTAAAAAAATAAAGATAAAATTTTAGAGTTTTAAAAGTTTATCAAACCTATTATAGTCAAATCATATAAAAGTTACATGTTATTCATTATTAACAAAAAAAAATATAGCTTAGTTGGGCTGACCCAATAGCCCGAAAATAGGCTCGGTCCAGAATTAGACAATCTTGGGACGCTGGACTGCATTGGACCAAAGTATTGATATTTAAAGCTGGCTCAAGATCAACTTAGGACTAACTCAATTACAATTGAGCCAATTCGATCCTGAGTTGCTGACATACTGTGCATCTTGAACACTAAGGAATTTATTTCGATCTTTCAACCGCTTTGTGGTGAAAATTACCCCTATTAGAACATTATTTGGAATATATATATTCTCATGAAGTATAGCCATCAGTTGGTCGAAGCACACAACTTGGCAACGTCTCCCAATTTTTCAAGAAGACAAGATCCAAAAATTGAAGGCATCAAGAAATAAACTATTTCAAGTTTGATATAGGTAATAAGCCCAACAACCATTGTCGACGTTATTGGGCTTAAAGCCCTAAACAAGTGAAGTTCTAGTAATCTTGTGATTGGGCTATTGGGATTTCCATTTCTACTCAAGGGAAGAGTTTGAAACTAGAAATTTAATTTGGCCTGATCAATGCGAACAAAATTTGCTTTGCTGTAATTCACTGCATCATCAGTTACATAATACCATATTTCCTCATGATGAAATGACAGAAACATCTATGTAAAAGATACTCAACGTACAATTTCATGCATACATGTGCCTCATGACAATCTTTCTTACAAGAGAAAAAGAAACATGAAGAGAATTCTGGTTCTTTTATATTAAAATTTCAACCAAAATTATCACTTGGATGAGTTTATTATTTGATATTCGGTTTTCTGAGCAGAACCGACACCGCATAGATTTCGGCCATGTAAGAATTTGTTTATACCGACATTGTGATCTAAGAATCATAGACGCATGTATTATACAAATTGATGAGTTAACTGGATACTAACGGATTAAAGCTAACCTGAGAGGATTCTACTACTCCAGAGCTGCAAGGTGAGATTTTCCACTTCCACTTCCAAATCATACCTCCTCTGCCTTTCAGTCCTCAGCTCTTCTATGAGCTCATCAATCTGCAGCCGCAGCTCTTCTTCGCTGATCGCCATTGCATTTTCGTTTTCCGTGGTAAATGCCGTCGATTCACTCAGAAGTGACTCTTTCAGATCCAAAATCAGTTTCATAGCCCCCAAACTCGCCATAAGCACTATCATACGCTGGGCCTGCGTTGAAGTACTTGTTTCAGGTCTATCTGAGTCCACGACGGCATCATCATTCAGATGTAAGACCGGGACAATAGCGTCATCATCAGATGTAACACATTCCTTTTCTTGGAAAACAGGGTCTAATTCATAGGTATCCCCATTGAGACTCCACCCTGTAATCCTTCTCTGATTCACATTCTGGTACAATGTCGGATCAGCAGCTATCACTCCGTAAAATCTTAACTAACCAGAATCTTGACCAGAACCTTTCTTCAAAACTCTGTAATCCCTGCAACACATTCTTGACTGGAAGATCAGGGCTCTCACAGTTCTTGAAAAAGGGATGATTAAACAACTACTCGGGAGTTGGCCTCTTGGAGGGATCTTTATCAAGGCACAAACCAACCATCTTTTTAAAAGACTTGGAAAACTGATAAACCTTGCTAAGTCTCTTGATCAAGGGTTTTGGTTTGGGAAGATCAACGGCTGGAGGCCTCGCATGCGCTAATTCCAATGCAGTAACCCCAAATGACCAGATATCAGCCATCAAGCTATTCCCCCTTTATGAGTTTATCACTTTAGGCGCCATCCAGTACGGTATCCCAACAACAGGTCCACATGAAACACACGACAAATCAGGCTCATACGATGATGCCGAAAATCCCAAATCCCCCAACCTAACCATGCCATCCGAGTCTATAAAGATATTACCAGCCTTGATATCTCCATGAGAATTCCCTTCACCGTGAAGATACGACAAAGCAATGAGTACTCCTCTGAGGATAGTGGCAATGCTCGATTCTGGTAGGCTTCCAGGGAATGCAGAAGCAAACATGGACTGTATTGAACTGCTGGACATGAAGGGCATCACCACCCAAAGACGGCCTTGCACGGTGAAGCAGTAGTGGGGCTTCAGGATAATAGGCTAGCTGAGAAGCTTGATCTTGGCTTCGTTCCGAACATGATCAAAATCTCCACTCAACTTCTCAAGATTAATGATTTTGATCGCCACCAGGCAAGAGATAGGAACGCAGATTGCTTTGTACACAATGACACTGGATCCTCCGCCAATTTGATAAAGAATTTGGTAGTAGCTTTGCTTGAGAGGGAAGTGACCACTAGCGATGCTGCTAGCCTGTATAGGATTATCATCTTGTATCTCTGATTGATCCATGAGGGATTCACTGACTTTCTTGATAAGGGTTTATAGTTCTTGATAAGAAGAATGACGGAGAAAAATGGGATTTCTGAGTGCAGTTGTGAAGAATCAGTTAGAGAGAAAAGGCGGCGGGTATATAAAAACAGTTGAAGGGAAATTTCTCTAGCGGTTATAATATGCAACGGTAATTCAACTTCTTTCTTCAGTTTCCCGCTCCTAATAGTCGAAATTAAGTTTTTGAAAAAGTAATCCAGCTCAAGATTATTTTAGGCTCAAGCTTATTTTGAAAAAAGGTTGAGCTTGTTAATTTAGCTGAATCTCAAGCCCAAAATCATACATCACATCTATTGCACAATTCTTATAAGGTGGATAACGTACAAGTGTTTGTCCTTTTAAATACTACATAATTCAGAGGGCAAAATCATGTTTTGGTACCGTTAAAAAAAGTCAATTTTGTTTTTGGTACCACAAATTTTATAAATTGGGATTTTGGTACCATTAAACCAAAAAATAAGCATTTTTGGTACCAACTTAACGGCAGAGCCCATGTGGGCCTTAATGGCCATCAACTCCATAATTTTGGCGGGAAAAGTCACGTGAATCTGAGAAAAAGGAGGAAAAATTGGTATTCCAACATTTCATAGTGTTTTGGTACCATTAAACTTAAAAGTAAGCATTTTTTGTCCCATAAAGTCATGTGAGGCACAAAATAAGTAATACAACACATTTCAAAATAAAAGATAAAATGCATAAACATTAAGCAAAATATATTGGTTATGAGCTAATTGAAACCTGATTTGACAAAACTTTGATAAAACCCACTTGACAAAATATATGCATTGCAATGCATAGTTTTTTGCTAATTGAAACTTGCCAAAAAACTTCAATCTATACAAGTATTTAACCTATTTCTAGATATTTTTTCGTTATGAAACTTTTTATAAAGTTTTATTATATGATATATATAATACTTATTAATTTTCAGAATTTTGGAAATTTAAGTAAATTTATAAAGTTCCTTGAATTATGCTATACGGTAGTGCCCTTCCCTGCAGAACCGTACTCTTTTTGAAATTTTATATAATAATTGTAAATAGTTCTATAACGATTTATTATTTTCTGTATTAACTAATGAGTCTTGAGTAACATATAAAATTTATAAGATTTTTGTATGGATGACCGAATTTTAAAAATCCATCCAAGTAAACTATGAGTCTGTATTGTAGTTATTTTTCATCTCGATTTTGCGAACTTTTACACCTATTTGTTCAACTAAATTTTATCTGATACATATTTATATATGTTAATCAATACCTTTATCACTTTATTTAAAATTTTCAAAGCCATATACTAAATAGGGCAAAAGACAATTTTCGTCCCACAACTATAGGCAATTTTCGTTTTAGTCCCGTAAGTATCTAGGGTTTCAATTTGATCCCGTAAAACTGAAAAATTCGCAATTTCAGTCCAAATTTCACCGGAAAATTTTGTGGGTCGCCGGAAAAAGTCACATGCGATGCATGTGACTTTTAAAATTGGGGGCTCGATCCTGATTGGCTAGAGAAGCTGATGTGGCGCACATGTGGAAATTAAAAAAAAAAAAAAACGACTAACGTGGATTAAAAATCGCCCGCCAGTCGCCGCCACCTTCTCTCTTCAATTCCGCCGTCGTTACTTGGAATTTCTGGCCACCACATATAGCATTCGATTCCCCATATCAAGGAGAACAAAACCCCTCAACCAATTTTGAGATCCCACCACGACAGCGACTGGGCTTTGAAATTGACCGCCGCGGACAATTTCTGTCAATTCGCCGGCGACAGAACGACCCACGATCGCGGATTGGTACCATTGGATTCGTCTCCTCACTGCGGTTTTAATGGGACTAGTCTCATCCATTTTCATCAACTAGGTGCAAAGATCCATCGTTTTGAAGATCTCGGTCGTCGTCCGCCGCGACTGCACCTTCCGCCAGCGTATTCTCCTTCGTTTGAACGAACCACCTGCTCGAAATACCATCGTTGAACGCCTCTCGTTCTGGCGAATCTTTTGAGACCAGTCCCATCGATTTTGGTCACCTCTGTGCAAAGATTCCACGTATGCGCCACATCAGCTTCTCCAGCCAATCAAGATCGAGCCCCCAATTTTAAAAGTCACATGCATCGCATGTGACTTTTTCCGGCGACCCACAAAATTTTCCGGCGAAATTTGGACTGAAATTGCGAATTTTTCAGTTTTACGGGACCAAATTGAAACCCTAAATACTTACGGGACTAAAACGAAAATGGCCTATAGCTGTGGGATGAAAATTGTCTTTTGCCCTACTAAATATATAGGTTCAAGTCTTTTGGTAGGTTTCAATTAGCGAAAATTGTGCATTACAATGCATATATTTTGTCAAGTGAGTTTTCTCAAATTTTATCGAACCAGGTTTCAATTAGCTCAAATTGTGTATTTATAACCAAAATATATGAGTTCAAAAATAATGGGATCAAAAACAAAACTGACCTTTTATTTTGTCAAGTGAGTTTTCTCAAATTTTATCGAACCAGGTTTCAATTCAGATCTATATGTCTTGAGCACGTGCTTTTATTAACTTGGGATTTTGTTTTTCATTGGTCAATTTTATGGTGAAAAATTAAAAGTTACTAGATCTAATTTGCTACACTAGAAAGACAAAGATATAAAACATCAAAATGCAAGAATACAAAAGATGCAGGATGGGAATTGCATTTAATCCGTATACTATATATATTAAAATGTGAATCTCATTAGTACTCCTTGGTCCTATTGTCAAAAGACATTAATTTGTACCCTTAAAAAGTTCTATTTCAACGGCGTTTGAACCGCATTTGGGAACGGTACCTATTTATCATTGGCGGGCCGTTCCAATGGTTATAAAAACTTTCAAATTGTGTTACAATATTTTATCATTCTGCTTTTGGCATGTAATAGGAACACAACCTGTAACACACCATTCCAAAAATAAAGAAAGGAATATAAGATGATTTTGACGTCAACAACTTGATTTCGTTAGTCAAAAGTTCCAATAACTGTTCCAATTTATCCACTCCAAATTCCACTTATTTTGTAGTGCAAAACATAAGGGAGAAGTATTTCATTTTATGTATTGCAAAATAGTCATTAATTTGCGACATATATTTTGATCCCATTATTTTTGAACTCACAATATTACATCGTATGAAGCAAAGCAATTTGCAATTTTAGTCCAAAGACTCCATTAAATGTTTTAAGGAAACGACATGCGCACAACTTCTTTAAATCTTGAGGGAAATTAAGATTTGAAACTTCAATTATAAATTTTTGGAGTTATAGAATGCAATGTGATGAGTTTAAAAATAACTGGATCAAAATGATAAATTAGAGGCTAATTAATTTATAGGACGTAAAATGCAATTAAATTTCCCCATAACAAAATTCTCTTTAAAAGTAAACTAAATAACTTTCTTCATATAAGCTGCTACAATATTAAAATATGGGAAATTTTCTTTTTCATCTTCTAACTTTGGTCTGAATTTGTTTTGATTTTTATCTTTAACAATATTAGATTTAGTTCTTTATTCATCAATTTTGTGTAGATTTAATACTTTAGCCTAATTTATGACTCTTTTAACCTTTTGATAATAAAGACTAATGGGCTATCCTAAAGTTTTAAATGTAATATAAACAAATATTTTTTTAATAAACCTAGACTCTTATACCATTCTAGGTGAGTATTAGCTAGTTGAGGATCGTGGTGGGCATTCAAATCAGATAGCTCGGATTCCAATTTGATCCAATCGGTTTCAAGTAATTTTCTTTGATTTTTTTTTTTAAAATCGAGTCGGATTTTAGGTAGGGAAGTACTCCTATCCAAATTACTCGATCGGTTACCCAATATTTAAAAAAAATAATTTTTTTTTCTCCTCCCTTCAAATCTTTCTTCTTTAACAAATTATCCTTTTCAAATATTATTTTATTTTTCTCTTGTTTCTATAATTTATACTTTTACAAATTCTAAAATGTTACAAAAAGAAAGTGAAAGAAATTAAATAAACCCAAATATTAGTGTTCAATTATCTTATAAGAAAATTTTTATTTTTTACTTCTTTTTAATATACTAAATGATTAAGAAAATATGTTAAAGCATATTAAATTAAAATTTAATAAATAATAAAGAATGATGAACTGAAGAGAGGCTTTGAACAGCCTCTGAATGAAATGAAGTTCGTTGCATTGAGAGGCTTCGAACAACCTCTATATTGAGGCATGTCTCCAAATGAAATGAACATAGTAACACAATTTTTGTGTTTTTAATTAATTAATTTTTAAAAGTTTTGATTTTATAAAATAAAAAAAATAAAATTGAGTATCCAATGTACTCAACTGTCGGTCGAGTACCCACAAATTTGGAGTCGAGATCAGGTAGCTATTTTAGCTACTCAAAATTTTGGATACCCGACCCGAACTCGAATTACCTGACTCCGCGCTCACCCCTAGTTGAGGAGATTTGGTTGCAGCGATTCTGGGCCTCCCCTGACTTCAAGGAGTCCGTGAAAAAAAAGAAAAGGTTAATTCAATGACTAACGCAGCAGTGGTGGCGACTGTGTACTGCTGGAGGTCATCTTTCACTTGGATGCACAAAAAAAAATTGTAAGTCAAATTTTAATTATGATAAAATAAATAATGTATAATTATTTTCGAGTTTAACAAATTTTTATTTTTCACAGGTGTCCCAACTCAGTAGGCCGCTCAAGTAGATGAAAGTCTTCTCCAACTGCTAAAAGAAAAGGTGGATGGTAGCTGCAGGGCAAGAGGGTGGAACCAGTAGTGGTAAATACTCCTTCAATTTATTTATTTTTATCAATTGTTTGTTGTTTATTTATTTATTTTTAATATTCTCAGTGAAGGTTATAAAATTTACAGTGACATAGATAGATAGGCGTATTAAGTTGGGTTGGAGCAGCACCCGTTTCGAGTGCATTCCATGGAATCAACAATGCAGTATAGTGGATGTCTGGAATCTTCCCTGGCACTTGATTAATACTTGTGAGGATTGGATGAGAGGAGCTGGGAACAAATTAGAAAAGGACCAAGTTCCATGGTGTTTTTGTGGTTGTGTGGATGCTCTGGACGAGTAGGAATAAGGCTCCCTTGTGGTAATTTTATCACAATCAATGGCCTCCAAATTTTCCTAATTTTCAAAACCCAACTGCATAAAGTACAGTTGACTGTCTGAAAACGTGTGTATTAGAATCACTTCACTTCAAATAATTAATTACAAGAATATTTTTTGTAATTTGATAAGGTTTTGGTCTTCGATCTTTCAAAAATGCTATTCCATGCATGCAATCACGTTTGGTAAAACTTGCAGCATATATATATAATATGTGTTGGGTACTAAGAATTGCTTCGCTTCCAGTATCCCATGGAATATTTAATTGAAGAAAGAAACGTGTCTATAATCAAATTTTAAATACGCAATTGGGTATCTCATCTCTTTAAATTATAATGACAATAATAATATTTTATGTGGTGATTAAGTAAGGAATAAGATTATCAGGATGGGATCCAAAACCCATGGATCAATTAATATTGAAGTTATAGCTATAAATTAGGGAGACTTGGGGGAGTGAGGTGCAACATTAAGGGAAAAGAAGCAGGCAATGGAGAGTAGTGCTACACTTCCACTCCACGTTTGCCATGTCAAGAAAACGGAGCTAGTAATAAACAGGCTCCACGCTTTCCTCCATGGAATTGCTTTACTGTCATTGTTTTACTACAGAATCACTTCACTCGCCGATATTATCAGAAATAGGGATAACACTCTCCTTCTACCCCATGTTCTAATCCTCATTTCTGAGCTCATACTCTCTTTCATTTGGCTTCTTAGTCAGGCCGCAAAGTGGAAGCCTGTTGCTCGAAAAACATACCCTGAAAGATTGCCAGGAGATGAAAAGCTTCCTTCCATTGATGTGTTCATATGCACCGCTGATCCCAACAAAGAGCCCTGTGTGAAAGTGATGAATACTGTCATATCGGCTTTGGCACTTGATTATCCTCCTCATAAGCTTCATGTTTATCTTTCAGACGATGGGGGTTCTGTTGCAACTTTCCGGGCCATTAAACAGGCTTGGAAATTCTCCAAGTTATGGGTTCCATTCTGCAAAAAATATAAGGTGAAGATTGCATGCCCGGAGGCCTATTTTTTGACAGATGATGAAAGTGGTCCTGATGGCAAGTTCCAAAGCAATGAGTTCATAGTTGAGAAGAAGGAAATTGAGGTTTGAAATTTCTATTTAACATGCATCAACAATAATTCTAGAATCCATATATTTTGTCTCTCTCACACCACAAAGTGCATGTATAAAAGTCGCGCTCTTTGGTTGAACTTATATAAAGTATCTTACTTATAAGTTCATATTTATAAGACACTAGATCTTATAAGACCAAAAGTGAGAATTATGTAATTAATGAAATTAAAAGTAAAAAGACCGTAAGTTATCGAACGAAAAGTGTCATTTCCCCATGATCGTAAGTAATTAATGGTTGCATTCACATATATGCAGACAAGGTATGCAGAATTCAAGGAAATTGTGGCGAAGATCATTGCGGATACAAGTATTTCTGTGAGCAAAGATCATCCGCCCATGATTGAGGTATTGAAAATAATGTGTACAAAAAGGAGTTTGGCAGCATGCTATAGTTAAACACGAAACAATGTTTTTATTGAGGTATGACGACGCTGGAATCATTGATTATGGACAAAAAGAAGGTTGTGGTATGAAAGGAGCTACATATATACTTCTTTTTATCTATTTGCGTAGATTGTTTCTCAAAACCTTCATCTATGAATGCATTGAAGTTCTAGAAATTCAATTTCGAGGACCAAAGTCTCTATATATTTAGGTTAATAGGCTATGGGATTTTTAAAAAATATAACTTTATGTTATAGACGTCTCATAAATAATACAATTAAAAGTGTTGGTGTTTCTTCTAACATATTTTACGAATGATATTGATTTACAGGTGATTGATGATGCAAATGACGATGGAATCGATTCAAACCAAAGAGAGATACCTCTACTTGTTTATGTTGCTAGAGAGAAAAGGCCTTCTCATCCACACCATTTCAAAGCCGGAGCACTTAACGTTCTTGTAATTTTTTCCGGCCTTTGAAAGTTCACATTTAGCATATCTCCAACACTTTGAACTTAGATTTATTGAACCACAATGTGTATTCTTTTTCACCCGACTAAAATGATTTGCAGCTCCGAGTGTCTGCCATGATAAGCAATTCACCGTACATTCTGGTCCTGGACTGTGACATGTACTGCAATGATCCATCGTCGGCACGCCAAGCAATGTGCTTTCATTTCGACCATGAATTATCCCCAAAACTTGGTTTTGTTCAGTTTCCACAGAAATTTTACAATATCAACGAGACGGACATCAATGATGGGCAACAAAGATCTGTTTGGGTAAATGTTAACAGTTGTAATTTTATTTGTCCTATTTCATCAATTAACTCTCACTCATTCGATTTTTATTCGATTAAACCTCAGTCGAAATGGGAAGGCTTAGATGGGATCATGGGACCAATCTTATCTGGAACATGCTTTTATATAAAGAGGGAAGCACTTTGTGGAACTCAGAAATTTCGAGAGGGTAATGCTGATTCTCATGTTAGCAAGCTCTGAAACCATACAACTCTTCTATATATATAAGATCACACATGAGTGTGTGCAGAGATTCATTTACCCTTTGCTTCTCCATATATACAGATGTTGATTTTATCAAGTTGAAGAAGTGTTTTGGTTCATCCAACGAGTTCATCAAATCAATAAGTATATATCATAAGCGGAATTATCAAATTGAACACAAGTTCCGTGAAAATAAAGTTGAGGAAGAGCTCCAATTGCTAGCTTCATGTAGCTACGACGATGACACAAAATGGGGGAAAGAGGCAAGTTGTATATATTTTATTATATTATGAAAGTGAAGTAGAATTAGAGGTAAAGATCTGTGATTTTTACTTGTACATTTTAATTGCAGGTGGGGTTTAGATATATCAGTGTGGTGGAAGACTACTTTACAGGCTTCAATTTACACTGCAACGACTGGATCTCTGTGTATCTTAATCCTTCCAGGCCATGTTTCTTGGGCGAAACCCCTATAAGTCTCAATGAACTTTTGGTTCAGCAAACGCGATGGAGCGTCGGCTTCTACCAAGTTGCTCTGTCGAGGTTTTCTCCCCTTATATACGGGCCGCTAAGAATGTCAATTTCTCAAAGCATGTGCTATGCAGATTTAGCATATAGCCAAATTTATTTCCTGTCCCTTTATATTTTAGCTCTCATTCCTCAACTCTGCCTAATCAGCGGCGTTCGTCTGTACCCTGAGGTAGTCACTGAAATGAATTCTTTATAACTAGTTGATTTTGAGATGGAGTTGAGTGACAGATTTGCGATTGTTGACAGGTTTCAAGTCCCTTTTTCGTTGGGTTTTCATTTGTTTTCCTCTCCGCCCAGCTCAAACACGTGCAAGAGGTCTTCTCGACTAGGCACCCAATGAGAACGTGGTCGAACGAGCAGAGAATGTGGATGATGAAGTCATTGACATCCTACTTATATGCTGCACTAGAAGCTGTAACGGAGAAACTTGGGCTGACTAAAGCTAGGTTTTTGCCAACGAATAAGGTGGTTGATGACGAACAAGAGAAGCGTTACCAAATGGGAGTGTATGATTTTCAAGCACCAGCTCTCTTCATGCTTCCGTTGTGCAGTCTTTATATATTGAATGTTGCTTCAATTATGATTGGATTTGGAAGGATTATGCAGACTCAGAAGTGGAACCAAATGCTTATACAAGCTTTTATCCCGTTATTCGCCACGGTTTTGCATTTTCCTTTACTTGAAGGAATGGTGGTGAGGAAGGATAAGGGCCGAGTTTCACCTTCTATTTCTCTTCTCTCTGCTGTAATTTCCATAATTTTCGTGTCCTTTGCATCGCTTTTCAATTACTATTAAATGGAATGATAGGTATTGGTTATGTATGTGTGAGTCGTCGGTGGCTTCTTTTATAGTTGGCTAGCAGACAATTGCTGCTGGGTCTGTATTGCGTCTTTGGTTTGTTTTAGATATTAATGATGTTTACCGCTTTTCATTAAATAAAAAGAAATGATATGTGTTGTCACCATTTGGTGTTTCAATTAAAGCTTCTCAAACTTTTATTCTTCCTTAATCTTATTTACATCTATTTTCTATGACGCAATATATATATCTATATATTCTTTTTATCGTATGAGAAGATAAAAAAATGTTCTTTCTGCTTTTTTGGACGACTGTTATAGCAACTTTGGAATGGAAAATAATTGCTGACGCCACGTTTTTGCCGAAAAAATTTTGTATGTTTGAAACAGTAAAATAGTTACAAAGTACATTTCTAATCAGTCGTTTTCGTAAAGTTGTTACAAAAATTTGACTGTTGCAATTTGAAACGACTTTTGAAATTGTTATTAAAATTTGGAACGATTTCTCTTTTTGTGAAAGCTCACTGTTCCAAAAATCTGGTCCAACGGCCGTTCCGAATATTTAATTCACAATAGCCATTACAAACACCATTACAAAATTTTTATAGTTACAAATTTTCTATGATTTTTGAAATGGCCATGTTGGCGCTGTAATGGCCATTGAAAAAAAGAAGAATTTTTATTTCAGAAATTGAATATAAAGCCGGTGCACAATGTACTACATTTGAACGATCCACAAGACATTCCAATTGTCTAAAAAAATAATTAATATTTGGAACAGGCAAAAATTTTAAAATTATGTTAAAATGACGGTTCCAAAATTTACTATATTTGGCAGATCTATTTTGATGCTGGCTCAAAATGTGGAGGGAAATTGAAATGTTGGAACGATCTTATATAAAGCCGTTCCAGAAACCGTTCCAATATATTTATTTGACGGAAATTAAAAAAAAATTGGGGGAAATCAAATTTTCAATTGGCCATTCCAAGGTTAGCACCAAAAGCCGTCGTTCCAATTTGTTAAGATCAAAAGCCGTGAAAAAAGTCGTTACAATATGTGTTTAAATTTCAAAACTTATATTTTCAAGTACGATATCTTAAAATTCACGCACCGGATACATGTCAAACTTAAATACATATAAGACTGTGTATATTTGATCACATCTGTCGATATGATTGAAAATCACATGGGTTGACTCAATGGTGCACTGGAATGAAAGACTACTCTTATGTTCCGGATATAATCTCGGCATCCGTATACCCAATTAGTCCAAAACTTAATCACATGTATTCTTTTGTCGGTTTGATCATATCTAACGGTTTGATCTAAATTTTGACAGTCCGATTAATTAAGCCATGTGCAGTACAACAATGTAAGATAATAGTTACATCATTGTAATACTAACAATTATGAATATACAAATTTATTTCATATTGTGAACATATATCAATTTCAGTTTCAAATATTTTATATACTTTAATTGTATTATTGCATACAATGGATATTTTTCTTCAACATTAAATTGTACATTACGATTTTTATTAATTTTTATATATTTTTTTAAAAACTAATTTTTTATTTGGAATTTCTTTTGAAACGGCCAACATTAATGTAAGATGTCGTTTTGATTTATAAAAAGTAATATATATAAATGTTGGAACTCCTAATATATATTGAGGCATGTCTCCGAATGAACTGAACATAGTAACACACTTTTTGTGTTTTTAATAATAATTTTTTAAAAGTTTTGATTTCAAAAAATAAAAATAAAATAAAATTAGGTATCCAATGTATACAACTATCAGGTACCCACAAACTTCAATTCGAGATCAAGTAGCTATTTTAGCTATCCGAAATTTTGGATAACCAACCCGAGCCCGAAATACCTGACTCGACGTCCACCCCTAGTTGAGGTAATCTAGTTGTAGCTATTTGAGTACTGGGAAAAAAAAAAAAAAGAGAGATTAATCAGGTGACCCGACGCAGCAGTTGTGGTGACTGTGTACCGTTGGAGGTCATATTTCACTTAGATGCACAAAAAAAAGCTAGAAGCCAAATTTTAATTATGTTCAAATAAATAATGTATAATTATTTTTTAGATTAACGAATTTTAATTTTTCCACGGGTGTCCCAAGTCCCAACGTAGCAGGCCGCTCATGTAGATAAAAGTCTTCTCCAACTGCTACAAAGAGAGGTCGATAGTAGCTGGAGGGCCAGAGGGCGGAAATAGTAGTGGTAAATACTCCTTCAATTTATTTTTTAATTAAAAATTTATTTATTAGTTTTTTGCTATTTTTTGTTTCATATTCTCAATGAAGATTATAAAATTTACAGTGACGTAAATAGATAGATGTATTAAGTTGGGCTGGAGCAGCACCCGTTTCGAGTGCATTCCATGGAATCAACAGTTCAGTATAGTGGATGTCTGAAATCTTCCCTGGCACTTGATTAGTACATGGCCCAGTACTTGTGAGGATTGGATGAGAGGAGTTGGGAGCAAACTAGAAAAGACCAAGTTCCATGGTTTTTTATGGTGGTGTGGACGCTCTGGATGAGTAGGAATAAGGGTCTTATGGAGGATGAAAAGGATGATCCATACCTAGTGATCCAGAAAGCTCAAAGCTTCTTACAGACTTATCAATCAGCTTATTGGAGACCTCAGATACCACAACCAAAGTCTGAGGTCACGAGATGCAGTGATCTCCCTCCATCGAATTTTATCAAGATAAATTTTGACGGGGCTTTATTGAAAAACCCACGAGGAGCTGGAGCAGGCTTGCTGGTGCGAGATAAAGAAGGAAGATTAGTTTAGTGGAAAGTGGTTTTCTTCCCAGGAGTAACAACAATAGATCACGCAGAGGCACTTGCTGCTCGAACAACCATGGAACTGGCAGTCTTTAAAGGATGGAGGAAATTCATCATAGAAGAGGATTGCTTTACTTTAGTCCAGAAATTAGATTCCTCATCAGAAGATAACTCAGTTCTTGGACATTGGGAGTTAATCGCACCAGCAATGAGCCCGAATTTCAAAAGCCCTAACCAAACTATTATAAAATAATGGTGGCTACAAAACCCTTAAATTACAAATCGAATATACAAAAGAATAAATCAATGACACATATTTCAAAATAGATTTTACAGATCTATAACAACAATAACAGATTGAATGATTTTGGCTCAAAGAGTCATATTCGGTGAGAAAGAAGCGCCACAACTACAAAAGACCGACAACCCTCTCATGGTCGCTCGAAAAATAGCTAATAACCAGATACCCACGGCCACAAAGACTCACTCAAGAAACCACTAGGGTTCATCATAGATACCAGTTCACAATGAACTATTTATAATCGAAACAGAAAAAGGAGAGAAAGAGATAGACTTCAGAATCAGTTCCATGAAAACCAGAGGCCATTGGGGCTTTATAGAGATAATCTATTAAAGATGAAGAGAGAGAGAGAGAGACGAGTGAGAAGAGATTTCTAGAGCATCGGAATCAATGTGGGAGAAACGGTAGAAGGGAAAAGAATAATTAGGTTAGGTTTCAACCTTTAGGTTTAAGTAGAAGGGTTACCGGGCCGGGTAGATGGGTTAAGAAAAACGGGTGGGCTGAGCAAAACCAATGGGCCATCAAGTGGGTTGTGGCAATTTGGATCGAGCCATCCAGGTCAGAGAATGGGTTTGGGCTTGGGCCTACCGTAACAGGTCATGAGCCACAAATTCCAACATTCTCCACCTTAGATTAAGGCCCATAAGATGAAACCAGGCCCAAGACCGGATTTGGCATTTATCATTGCCATAATGCCTGGGTTTTCCTGCAAAACAAAAAGACACAAGTATATATATAGGTTATGAACAATGAATGCTTTGGGATTATCGTAAGTTCAATATTATTATGCACGTTTTGAACTTTTCTATTGGGAAACATTTAGTCCACATATCTGCAAGATTTTGCTCAAATTTAATCTTTTCAAGGTTGATGATTTCTTTTCCTACTATTTCTCTAATAAAATGATATCTAACACCAATATGTTTAGTCCTATCATGAAAAATTGGATTTTTACAAAGTTGGATAGCAGATTGAATATTATATTTGTACCCTTAATTGTAATTTTCTTAATTAATATAATTTTAACATTATAATTTTTTGAACTTTAATATATTGTTAAAAATTAATTATATATGGTTGAAGTTGTGATATTTTACAATTATACAAAAAAAATAATGTAGTATATTTGTACCCTTAATTTTAAATTTTTTAATTAATACAATTTTAATATTATAATTTTTTGGACTTTAATATATTGTAAAAAAATAATTATATATAATTAATTTATGCAAAATTTAATTAAATGAAAATTAAACAAAAAAAATGGTTGAAGTTGTGATTTTTTACAATTGTACAAAAAAGGTACTCTATTACATTTGTACCATTAATTGTACATTTTTTAATTAATACAATTTTAACATTATAATTTTTTGAACTTTCATATATTGTTAAAAATTAATTATGTATAATTAATTTATACAAAATTTAAATAAAAAAAATAAAATGGTTGAAGTTGTGATATTTTATAATTGTACAAAAAAAATATACTATTATATTTGTACCCTTAATTATAAATTTTTAAATTAATACAATTTTAATATTATAATTTTTGAACTTTAATATGTTGTTAAAAATTAATTATACATAATTAATTTATATAAAATTTAATTCAAAAAATAATAAAACATGAATGAAGTTGTGATTTTGAAGTCGTGATCAGAAATCACGACAAGAAATCGTGATTAAGAATCACGACTTCATCAATTTATTAGAAAAAAAAACTTTTAATATCTAATCACGACTCGACATATTATTATTAATGTATTAAAAATAATTATATTAATATAATTTTTTTTTTACTAATAAAAAAATAAATAACTCTTATGAGGTGGATGGTAGCTGGAGGGCTAGAGGGCGGAACCAGTAGTGGTAAGTACTCCTTCAATTTATTTATTTTTATCAATTGTTTGTTTTTTATTTATTTATTTTTAATATTCTCAGTGAAGGTTATAAAATTTACAGTGACATAGATAGATAGGCGTATTAAGTTGGGTTG
Source organism: Sesamum indicum (assembly GCF_000512975.1). Taxonomy (NCBI): domain Eukaryota; kingdom Viridiplantae; phylum Streptophyta; class Magnoliopsida; order Lamiales; family Pedaliaceae; genus Sesamum; species Sesamum indicum. The sequence continues at coordinate 33,083 of NW_011628179.1, forward strand.
GAGCAGCACCCGTTTCGAGTGCATTCCATGGAATCAACAATGCAGTATAGTGGATGTCTGGAATCTTCCCTGGCACTTGATTAATACTTGTGAGGATTGGATGAGAGGAGCTGGGAACAAATTAGAAAAGGACCAAGTTCCATGGTGTTTTTGTGGTTGTGTGGATGCTCTGGACGAGTAGGAATAAGGCTCCCTTGTGGTAATTTTATCACAATCAATGGCCTCCAAATTTTCCTAATTTTCAAAACCCAACTGCATAAAGTACAGTTGACTGTCTGAAAACGTGTGTATTAGAATCACTTCACTTCAAATAATTAATTACAAGAATATTTTTTGTAATTTGATAAGGTTTTGGTCTTCGATCTTTCAAAAATGCTATTCCATGCATGCAATCACGTTTGGTAAAACTTGCAGCATATATATATAATATGTGTTGGGTACTAAGAATTGCTTCCAGTATCAAAACCCATGGAATATTTAATTGAAGAAAGAAACGTGTCTATAATCAAATTTTAAATACGCAATTGGGTATCTCTTTACTTTAAATTATAATGACAATAATAATATTTTATGTGGTGATTAAGTAAGGAATAAGATTATCAGGATGGGATCCAAAACCCATGGTGGAATATTTAAGAAAGAAACGTGTCTATAATCAAATTTTAAATACGCAATTGGGTATCTCTTTACTTTAAATTATAATGTAATGACTAATATTTTATGTGGTGATTAAGTAAGGAATAAGATTATCAGGATGGGATCCAAAACCCATGGATCAATTAATATTGAAGTTATAGCTATAAATTAGGGAGACTTGGGGGAGTGAGGTGCAACATTAAGGGAAAAGAAGCAGGCAATGGAGAGTAGTGCTACACTTCCACTCCACGTTTGCCATGTCAAGAAAACGGAGCTAGTAATAAACAGGCTCCACGCTTTCCTCCATGGAATTGCTTTACTGTCATTGTTTTACTACAGAATCACTTCACTCGCCGATATTATCAGAAATAGGGATAACACTCTCCTTCTACCCCATGTTCTAATCCTCATTTCTGAGCTCATACTCTCTTTCATTTGGCTTCTTAGTCAGGCCGCAAAGTGGAAGCCTGTTGCTCGAAAAACATACCCTGAAAGATTGCCAGGAGATGAAAAGCTTCCTTCCATTGATGTGTTCATATGCACCGCTGATCCCAACAAAGAGCCCTGTGTGAAAGTGATGAATACTGTCATATCGGCTTTGGCACTTGATTATCCTCCTCATAAGCTTCATGTTTATCTTTCAGACGATGGGGGTTCTGTTGCAACTTTCCGGGCCATTAAACAGGCTTGGAAATTCTCCAAGTTATGGGTTCCATTCTGCAAAAAATATAAGGTGAAGATTGCATGCCCGGAGGCCTATTTTTTGACAGATGATGAAAGTGGTCCTGATGGCAAGTTCCAAAGCAATGAGTTCATAGTTGAGAAGAAGGAAATTGAGGTTTGAAATTTCTATTTAACATGCATCAACAATAATTCTAGAATCCATATATTTTGTCTCTCTCACACCACAAAGTGCATGTATAAAAGTCGCGCTCTTTGGTTGAACTTATATAAAGTATCTTACTTATAAGTTCATATTTATAAGACACTAGATCTTATAAGACCAAAAGTGAGAATTATGTAATTAATGAAATTAAAAGTAAAAAGACCGTAAGTTATCGAACGAAAAGTGTCATTTCCCCATGATCGTAAGTAATTAATGGTTGCATTCACATATATGCAGACAAGGTATGCAGAATTCAAGGAAATTGTGGCGAAGATCATTGCGGATACAAGTATTTCTGTGAGCAAAGATCATCCGCCCATGATTGAGGTATTGAAAATAATGTGTACAAAAAGGAGTTTGGCAGCATGCTATAGTTAAACACGAAACAATGTTTTTATTGAGGTATGACGACGCTGGAATCATTGATTATGGACAAAAAGAAGGTTGTGGTATGAAAGGAGCTACATATATACTTCTTTTTATCTATTTGCGTAGATTGTTTCTCAAAACCTTCATCTATGAATGCATTGAAGTTCTAGAAATTCAATTTCGAGGACCAAAGTCTCTATATATTTAGGTTAATAGGCTATGGGATTTTTAAAAAATATAACTTTATGTTATAGACGTCTCATAAATAATACAATTAAAAGTGTTGGTGTTTCTTCTAACATATTTTACGAATGATATTGATTTACAGGTGATTGATGATGCAAATGACGATGGAATCGATTCAAACCAAAGAGAGATACCTCTACTTGTTTATGTTGCTAGAGAGAAAAGGCCTTCTCATCCACACCATTTCAAAGCCGGAGCACTTAACGTTCTTGTAATTTTTTCCGGCCTTTGAAAGTTCACATTTAGCATATCTCCAACACTTTGAACTTAGATTTATTGAACCACAATGTGTATTCTTTTTCACCCGACTAAAATGATTTGCAGCTCCGAGTGTCTGCCATGATAAGCAATTCACCGTACATTCTGGTCCTGGACTGTGACATGTACTGCAATGATCCATCGTCGGCACGCCAAGCAATGTGCTTTCATTTCGACCATGAATTATCCCCAAAACTTGGTTTTGTTCAGTTTCCACAGAAATTTTACAATATCAACGAGACGGACATCAATGATGGGCAACAAAGATCTGTTTGGGTAAATGTTAACAGTTGTAATTTTATTTGTCCTATTTCATCAATTAACTCTCACTCATTCGATTTTTATTCGATTAAACCTCAGTCGAAATGGGAAGGCTTAGATGGGATCATGGGACCAATCTTATCTGGAACATGCTTTTATATAAAGAGGGAAGCACTTTGTGGAACTCAGAAATTTCGAGAGGGTAATGCTGATTCTCATGTTAGCAAGCTCTGAAACCATACAACTCTTCTATATATATAAGATCACACATGAGTGTGTGCAGAGATTCATTTACCCTTTGCTTCTCCATATATACAGATGTTGATTTTATCAAGTTGAAGAAGTGTTTTGGTTCATCCAACGAGTTCATCAAATCAATAAGTATATATCATAAGCGGAATTATCAAATTGAACACAAGTTCCGTGAAAATAAAGTTGAGGAAGAGCTCCAATTGCTAGCTTCATGTAGCTACGACGATGACACAAAATGGGGGAAAGAGGCAAGTTGTATATATTTTATTATATTATGAAAGTGAAGTAGAATTAGAGGTAAAGATCTGTGATTTTTACTTGTACATTTTAATTGCAGGTGGGGTTTAGATATATCAGTGTGGTGGAAGACTACTTTACAGGCTTCAATTTACACTGCAAGGACTGGATCTCTGTGTATCTTAATCCTTCCCGGCCATGTTTCTTGGGCGAAACCCCTATAAGTCTCAATGAACTTTTGGTTCAGCAAACGCGATGGAGCGTTGGCTTCTACCAAGTTGCTCTGTCGAGGTTTTCTCCCCTTATATACGGGCCGCTGAGAATGTCAATTTCTCAAAGCATGTGCTATGCAGATTTAGCGTATAGCCAAATTTATTTCCTGTCCCTTTATATTTTAGCTCTCATTCCTCAACTCTGCCTAATCAGCGGCGTTCGTCTGTACCCTGAGGTAGTCACTGAAATGAATTCTTTATAACTAGTTGATTTTGAGATGGAGTTAAGTGAGAGATTTGCGATTGTTGACAGGTTTCAAGTCCCTTTTTCGTTGGGTTTTCATTTGTTTTCCTCTCCGCCCAGCTCAAACACGTGCAAGAGGTCTTCTCGACCAGGCACCCAATGAGAACGTGGTCGAACGAGCAGAGAATGTGGATGATGAAATCATTGACATCCTACTTATATGCTGCACTAGAAGCTGTAATGGAGAAACTTGGGCTGACGAAAGCTAGGTTTTTGCCAACGAATAAGGTGGTTGATGACGAACAAGAGAAGCGTTACCAAATGGGAGTGTATGATTTTCAAGCACCAGCTCTCTTCATGCTTCCGTTGTGCAGTCTTTATATATTGAATGTTGCTTCAATTATGATTGGATTTGGAAGGATTATGCAGACTCAGAAGTGGAACCTGATGCTTATACAAGCTTTTATCCCGTTATTCGCCACGGTTTTGCATTTTCCTTTACTTGAAGGAATGGTGGTGAGGAAGGATAAGGGCCGAGTTTCACCTTCTATTTCTCTTCTCTCTGCTATAATTTCCATAATTTTCGTGTCCTTTGCATCGCTTTTCAATTACTATTAAATGGAATGACAGGTATTGGTTATGTATGTGTGAGTCGTCGGTGGCTTCTTTTATAGTTGGCTAGCAGACAATTGCTGCTGGGTCTGTATTGTGTCTTTGGTTTGTTTTAGATATTAATGATGTTTACCGCTTTTCATTAAATAAAAAGAAATGATATGTATTGTTACCATTTGGTGTTTCAATTAAAGCTTCTCAAACTTTTATTTACATCTATTTTATATGACACAATATATATATATATCTATATTTTTTTTTTATCCTATGAGAAGATAAAAAAATGTTCTCTTTGCTTATATATAGTGGACTAAATGTATTTTTTGTCACTAATTATTTTTAATGAAGATATTACTATCTATAGAAATAGCTACATTTGTTGTCCACCTATAAATTCGTTAATACTTGTAACTAATTATTAGTAATAAATATTTGATGAATAATTTTTTGTCACTAATTATTTTTAGTAAAAAAAATTTATGCAAATATATTACTATCAAAACAATAAAAATTATTAATATAGTAAAAAATAAATAATTTTGTCATTTACACATATATTTAGTAACAATTAATTTTAATATTATCGCATAATGTTTTGTGGTTAATATTGTATTTTTTTATAAAGATTGTAAAGGTAGACAAAAATGAAACTAAGGATGTGCAACTAATAAACACTTTACAGCTTTTATTGGAACACTCAAAAATAAATTATTTCAACAAAAATGAATTAGTCATGTGATTTTGCGGTGACGTGCAAATTTTCATGCAGCGTCCGCACAGGCGCGCGCGCGCACGTCGGCAGCGTCCGCAAAGGCGCGCGCGCGCACGCGGGGCTGTTTCCGCACTGGCGCGCTCGCGCAGGCGGGGCTGTTTCCGCACGCGCGCCGGCAGCATCCGCACAGGCGCGCGCGCACGTCGGCAGTGGTCGGGCAGGCGGCGTCTTTAATATTTTTTTAACAATTAAAATAATTAAATAAAAATTTTCATAACTCAAAAATAAATTATTTCAACAAAAATGAATTAATCATGTCATTTTGAGGTGACGTGCAAATTTTCATGCAGTGGTCGGCCAAGGCGCGCGCGCGCGCGCAGGCCGGCAC
>NW_011628179.1:39381-45299 GCF_000512975.1 Sesamum indicum
GTCTCACGAGGCGCCTTCCGCAATGCGGGGAAAGGGGCACCGTGTGGCTAGCAGTCCGCAGACTACTTCCGCCAATAGCAACACACCACCGAAAACCCGACGGGCACTAGCACAGCACACCGACAGGAATAGCAACAGCAGTAGGCAACAGTAAGCAACAATAAGCAAGGTGCAGTACGAAAGCAGTAAATTGAGCACGCGGTTCAGAAAGTAGATTTCATTGCATTGAATGATTGCATATACATTGTACAACGATGCTAGCGCAAGGGGATCGCCTTGAGGGGGACACTAGAACGTAGACTACACCAAGCTTCGAGAACTCATTCCCCCCTATAATAGGCTTAAAAAAGTTTTTCCTATTGACCGCAGTAAATATTGAAAAAGCTGAACATCGCACCTCAGGAGGCCTAACGTCCCCCTGAGCAAACAAAAGTATTTACAACAGTACATCAAGTACAAGACAAAAGACCAACGTCTAAAACTCTAAGACTGCGGAAGCCTAGCGTCTGTCGGCGAAGGTTGGGTCGGCCGAGTAGAGCGGTTGGGTGGCCGAGATGTGCCGAATGTGCGTCAAGGGTGCCGAGTGCGCGGGCGGCCCTTGACATTCTCCCCCACCTGAGATGGCGACGTCCTCGGCGCATGAGAAGCATGATACGCTTCGACAAGAGGTAGAAACAGCTTGAGGTTCGTCACCCGCTCCCAAGTGTTCTCCTCGCTGCTGCATCCCCTCCATTTCACCAAGTACTCCGTATGGTTGCGCTTTGCGGTACTCGTAACTCGGTGATTTAGGATAGTTTCAGCCACCTTCTCCTTAGTCTTCGTCAATTCAAGTTGCGGGCGGCTGGGCTGATTGCGGGCATCGTCCTCCTTGTCTGCTGAATATCTCTTTAGCTGACTCACATGGAAGACGTTATGGATTTTCCACCAGGAAGGCAACTCTACCTTGTAGGCCACCGTTCCAATACGCTTTATGATAGATAAATGGCCAACATATTTTTGCATCAACCGAGGATCTCTCCCCCTTGATGACTTCGATAATCTTGGGTCTGGGACCTTCACCATCACAAGGTCTCCCGCATTGAACTCGATGAAGCGGCGGGTTTGATCAGCATACTTTTTCATCCGCTTCTGAGCTTTCTCCAGGCAACTTCTGGCGATGTCAACGTTCTGCTTCCATTCCTGGGAGAAGCTTCGGGCGAGAGGAGAGGGGATCCTTTGTGGGGAGTCGAGAGTGTGAGGGAGGAGCGGTTGCTGCCCAGTGACAATTTCAAAAGCGCTCTTGTTGGTCGAAGAGCTCTTTTGAGCATTGAAGCACAACTGAGCGAAATCCAAGAGCTTCACCCAATCCTTCTGCGTACCTCGCACAAAGTGCCGAAGGTATTCCTCCAACATTGAATTAAAGCGTTCCGTCTGGCCGTCAGATTGTGGGTGATAGCTCGAGCTCATAGAAAGTTTGGACCCGAGGATTTTGAATAGCTCGGTCCAGAAGACGCCAGTGAAACGAGAGTCCCGGTCACTGACGATGTTCTTTGGCAGTCCCCAGTATTTGACAATATGCTTGAAGAAGAGATAAGCCGTCCCTTCTGCCGTAACGTGTTTTGGGGCTGCAATGAAAGTAGCATACTTGGATAAACGGTCCACCACGACGATAATAGAGCCTAAGTCTCCCACCTTAGGCAATCCAGAAATATAATCCATGGATACGCTTTCCCATGGTCTCTTTGGGATGGGCAATGGTTGCAGCAGACCCGCCTTCTTCTGATGGTCTGCCTTATCCTGCTAGCATATCAGGCAGGTGCGGACGTAAGTCTCCACATCGTCCCGCATCTGCGGCCAATAGTAGGCCCTCTGCACCAAGGCATAAGTACGCTCCTCTCCCTGGTGTCCCGCCCAAAGAGTGTCGTGGCACTCCGAGATAAGTGATTTTCGCAGGTCCCCACCTTTCGGCACATATAGGCGGTTTTCCTTGGTCATCGACAATCCATCTTCCAACCAAAATTGCCGAGCTTTGCCCTGCTCGACAAGCTGGATCAGGCCCTGCGCTGCTGGATCTTTCGATAATAACTCCCGCGCCCGATCCCTGATAGAGGTGGCAACTGCGCTAGAGGAGAGCGCTGCTACCGACCCCAAACTCGCCAAATCCGCCCTACGGCTTAGGGCATCTGCCACATGATTGCTGGAGCCGGCCCGATACTCCAGCACGAAGTGAAATTCCGACAGCAACTCCTGCCAGCGTGCCTGTCTACTGGTCAACTTCGGAAAGTGACTCACCGCAGTGTTGTCCGTCCTGACCACGAAGTGAGAGCCCAACAAATAATGCCGCCATAGTCTTAGGCAATGAACGACGGCTAGTAGTTCCTTCTCATGCACCGAATAGCGCCGCTCGACATCTTTAAGCTTCCTGCTCTCAAAGGCAACTGGGTGGCCATCTTGCATTAGGACCCCTCCTAACGCAAAGTCTGAAGCGTTTGTCTCCACCACGAACGGCTTCGACATGTCCAGTAAGGCCAGCACAAGGGTCTGTCACAATTGCTTTCTTCAAATTTTCGAAGGCGACTTGGCATTAGGGTGTCCAATTCCAAGTCTCCGTCTTCTTCAATAAATCCGTCAGGGGCCGAGCTATCTCGGAGTAGCCCTTCACAAAACGCCGATAATAATTTGCCAGCCCAAGAAATAAGCGCAAGTCATGAACGTCCTTCAGCAACTGCCACTCCTCAATAGCTTGAACTTTCTTGGGATCCATTCGTATGCATCCTCTCTCCACAATGTGCCCCAAGAAACTGATTGTCTCCTGAGCAAACGAGCATTTCGACACCTTCGCATATAGCTCGTGCTCGCGGAGTCTCGTCAGAACCTGCCGCAGATGGTCTACATGCTCGGCCAAGGTTCTGCTGTAAATCACGATGTCGTCCAGGTACACCACCACAAATTCATCCAGAAAACCATGGAGTACCTGGTTCATTAGCGTGCTGAAGGTTGCGGGAGCGTTCGTCAGGCCGAAAGGCATGACAAGGAATTCATAAGCTCCATACCGTGTGACTACTGTCGTCTTCGCCTCATCGCCCTCCTTGATTCGGACCTGCCAGTAGCCCGACCTCAAGTCTATCTTGGTGAAATATTTCGCCCGGCTTAGACGGTCAAAGCAATCCGCCACCAACGGTATCGGGTACTTGTTCTTCACTGTAATCTTGTTCAACGCCCGATAGTCACAACACATACGTAGGGAGCCGTCGGCCTTCTTCTGAAATAGGACCGGCGCCCCATACGGCGACTTAGCGGGTTTGATTATTCCGCTCTCCAACATGTCCTTCAGTTGTTTCCTAAGCTCCACCAGCTCAGGCTGCGACATCCTGTATGGTGCCCTGGCGGGCGGCTTCGTGCCAGGCACCAACTCGATTTCGTGATCCACTGCCCTCTTCGGCGGAAGCTTCCGAGGCAGCTCGTCCGGCATCACGTCCTCGAACTCTTTCAGCAACTTCTTTATTTCGCCAGGGATGGGCCCTGACGTCTCCTCAATTTCATCAAAACGAAGGGTGCACAAATAGGATGGTTCGTTCCGCTTGCGCCCCTTCTCAAACTGCATGGCCGACAGATTTTTCTCTCCCGTACGCCCGGCCAATGTGGGGATAATACAAGGTTTGGCCCCCAGCATCATCAACGAATCAACATGCGGCAAAACCGCTGTACGTGTGTCCCGCAAAAATTCAAGCCCGAGGATGAGCTTGAAGTCGTCCATCACCACGACAGAAAGGTTGGTCTTGCCCTCAAAAGAACCAACCTTAATCAGCACAGATTTGGCCACACCAGCAATGGGTTGTGCGGCCGAGTTTATCGCCTTTACTCGCCCAACTCCCTTCTCCAGCACGAGCCCAAGTCTCTCTACTTCGGCGCTCGCAAGGTAGTTGTGCGTAGCTCCTGTATCGATCATGGCACGGATGGGCTTGCCATGAATCTTCACATCCACAAACATCAGCCCTTTCTTTCGAGGATTCCGGGGCTGTGCTTCCTCTTCCGGCTGGCTCGCAGTAAGAGCCGGGGCAGTTTTTCTTGCATGTGTTGGCACCAATTTCTTTGCCGCCACATGGGACAGCGTGTTGCACCATTGGGAGATGGCGCCCAAGTTGTCCTCCTCTTCTTCCGAATCATGCCCGCCACTCGCAGATGCTTGTGGCTCCATAGTCTTTGCGGGCGACGCCTTGTCAGTAAAGGTCGCCAGCGCGTTCAACAGTTGTTTCTTCGGGCAGTCCCGATATCTATGCGGGCCGTCGCATAGGAAGCATCCACTGTTCTTCTGCAGCGCCCCCTGCTTTGTCTCCTGGGGCTTGTTCTTGCCCGAGCTCCCCATTGAACTACCCTGAGCGTGGGGTTTCCGATCTCCCCCACCTCTATTGGAGTTACTCTTGAATGATCTCGCCCCGCCCGGCTTATTCTGTACAGGACCAGGCGTCGTCTGCCTGTCCCTCCGGCCCTCTGGGTTGAAATCTGTCAAGCGTTCGGCCGCTGCCATAGCCGACCCCAAATCAGTCACCCGTTGGCGCTGCAGCTCAAGACGCGCCCACGGTTTCAGGCCCTCCATGAATGTGAAGAGCTTGTCCTTCTCCGACATGTCTCGAATATCCAGCATCAGTGCCGAGAAAGATTTCACATAATCTCGCACGAAGCCTGTGTGCTCCAACTTCCGCAATGCCCGCCTGGCATTGTACTCGACGTTCTCCGGGAAGAACTGCTCTCGAATCGCTTCCCGAAGAAGAGCCTAGGTATCAAGCCGCAACTGATTAGCTTGGATCTCCGCATATTTGGTGCGCCACCACAGCTTGGCATCACCCGTTAGATACATGGTCGCCGTTGACACCTTCCTTGCCTCATCTTCCACATTTGCCGCAAAGAAGTATTGTTCTATATCAAAAAGGAAGTTCTCGACCTCCTTCGCATCCCGAGCACCGCCATAGGCCTTCGGTTCAGGAATCCGAAGCCTAGCACCATGATCCTAAGCAACAACAGGGGCGTTACTACTGCACGTTGGAGCAGACCAATCTGAATCGACATCTGCTCCATGTCGCGCCGCATATCGGCGATACCGCCACCTCCAAAAGCACTGCCCATCTCTTGGACAACCTGCCGACACTCGTCGAGTTCGGCACTCAGCACCGACACTTCAGTTTCGAGGGAAGAGACCTTCTCTTCCAAATTCATCACCATTTCAGTCAACCGGGAGTTTTCATTCTCTAGGTTCGCAGCTCGCTCGCTAGGCGACGCTGCTCGTCGCGGGCTCTCAGCATCTTGCCCCGACATTCTCGCAGCAGAATTTGCTTGGGTCACAGCAACCCGCCTCGGCCCCATGAGGTACCGAGGCTCTGATACCACTTCTCACGAGGCGCCTTCCGCAATGCGGGGAAAGGGGCACCGTGTGGCTAGCAGTCCGCAGACTACTTCCGCCAATAGCAACACACCACCGAAAACCCGACGGGCACTAGCACAGCACACCGACAGGAATAGCAACAGCAATAGCAACAGCAGCAAGCAACAGTAAGCAAGGTGCAGTACGAAAGCAGTAAATTGAGCACGCGGTTCAGAAAGTAGATTTCATTGCATTGAACGATTGCATATACATTGTACAACGATACTAGCGCAAGGGGATCGCCTTGAGGGGGACACTAGCACGTAGACTACACCAAGCTTCGAGAACTCATTCCCCCTATAATAGGCTTAAAAAAGTTTTTCCTATTGACCGCAGTAAACATTGAAAAAGCTGAACATCGCACCTCAGGAGGCCTAACGTCCCCCTGAGCAAACAAAAGTATTTACAACAGTACATCAAGTACAAGACAAAAGACCAACGCCTAAAACTCTAAGACTGCGGAAGCCTAGCGTCTGGGCGAAGGTTGTTGGTCGGCCGAGTAGAGCGGTTGGGTGGCCGA
>NW_011628179.1:45407-48527 GCF_000512975.1 Sesamum indicum
GCCCGTCGGTAGTGCCCGTCTGCCGCCGTCGGCAGTTTTTTCCCATATTTTTTTCAAATTTTTGGGACGCATAATATAACTGAATTTAATAAAATAAATATTTCGCGATACAAATACGATGCGTAAAAAATTAAAAAATTATTCTAATGTGTCTTCATATTTTTTCCTTTTTTCCTTTTAATAATTAAAATAATTAAATAAATATTTTCATTACTCAAAAATAAATTATTTCAACAAAAATGAATTAGTCATGTGATTTTGCGGTGACGTGCAAATTTTCATGCAGCGTCCGCACAGGCGCGCGCGCGCACGTCGGCAGCGTCCGCAAAGGCGCGCGCGCGCACGCGGGGCTGTTTCCGCACTGGCGCGCTCGGCCCGGGGGTTCCTTTCTACTCTGAAATTCGACTACAATTATTTTTGTCTAGAGCTATTTACATGTAGACTCTGCTTCATATATCATGTAAGTTGAAACAAATTGATTTTCTCTCCTATTTAATTTGATAGTGATATTGTCTGTGTATCAGACAGAAAAGGCTGTTTTGTTTGGGATTAAAAGATTAAAAGTTGCGTAAAAACCAATCACTCCTGGGGAGGTAAATGCTTATAAGCTCTCACAAGTCGTGTAAATACTGATGAAATGTTGCACAAGATGCCTTTCTCTGTGTGGATAATGTTCTAGAAGATGGGCATTGCTTTGTTTATGGAAAGATTTGAAACCTCACAACTCTCAGGACAAGCCTTTGCAGTCCAAGTTATAGTCATTTTCTCTGGGATCACCAATTAAGAATTGCAATATAATGTCCTTCACATTTTCTCACTCTTTATGTTGCCATTTGCACCTTACATCTGCTCTTTTTATACAGATTGAAATAGTACTTGGGAAGACAGCAAACTTCGATGAATTAATGGCTGCAGCGCAAGAAGGTGGAGAGAATGGAAATGGCGAGGACTAGGGCTGGAGGGAGCTGTTATATGCCACCTTCGGTTATGGATGTCTCCTTAAGTTTGGGTTCGTGTAGAGTGGGCTAAGGACAGTCTTAATAGTTGGTGTGGCTCTAATTTTGTAACAAATTGTTTCTTGACGTTTTTCTGATTGCGTCTCTATTCTGTTTTCCTTTTTGTTAATTATTCTTTAATGAAGTTTTTCCTATATCTGTGACATTTTGATGGCGTCCTGTAATGTGGGGTTGTGGCTTTGATTATTTTCTCTTGATAAGTTGAAGGCGTATCATCCACCCAAGCAACGAGTTTTTGTAGAGTTTCTCAACCGCATTCAACTGCTTTTATATAATGCAAATCTCCTTTAATTGGTATTTTATCACAAGTGATGGCGATGCTTAATTCCTTTTCTTCCAACAGAAATTACTGCCTGAAAAAGAAAATAAAAAATTAGACCTACGCGCTTGGTATTTAATAATCCATTTTGGAATGTACAGTATGTTAATTGTTGATCCTTATCTTTGCAGGTAATTTTATCTGTGAATAAAAAGAATCAAAGGAACGAAATGAATTTCACCTTGAAAAGCCTAGAAAATCTTCGAGAAAAAGATAGCGAAAATTAGGCGGGGTGTCACTGGCCGCTCCTTGGGCAAGACGGCCGGCAGTGACTTGCGGAGGACGTGCGGGCAGCTAGGGGATGCCGGCCGGCACGCAAGTGCGCAAACGGCCTTCGAGCAGAGACTCTTACCGATTGGGGATTGCAAAACTGTTCGTATGGGAACTTCCTTGATGTCTGGGGATGCTATCCGCCAATTATGAAGTCATTCCGAGGACGTTTGGGCAAGGAGATATAAGGGCGACGATCAGGCGCCACCCTGCGCGCGAGCAGGAGAGAAATGTGTGAAGCAGAGTGCTTTATCTTTCGAGATTTGCAAAACTGTTTCTATGGCGAGATCCTTGGAGTGTTGGGAACACCTCCAAGATGTTTCAGAGGTAGACGGTTCCGTTTGGGTAGGAAACGACGATGATCTTCAGAGTCTGCCAGTGCAGTGGCGAGACTGTAATTTCAGAATATTGCGTGGGCAATTCCTCAGCGATGGATGATCGGATGGGGCTGAAATTCAAGAGTTATGATGTAGAAGTCGTAGGCTACACTACGGTTCAAGCGGCACGTGATTTGGACATCGGTTGAGGGAGATACGAAAAAGGTGCGCTCCTCAACCCCTTTCAATGTCTACTGCTGGAAATAGGAAAAACTTTCTTAAGCCTATTATAAGGGGGGTATGATGCGGTGAGCTCCAGCCGGCCCTCCCCGTGCACGACGGCAGTGGCGGTAGGCAACGTCGGCACTAAATGAGCATCTCTTGGGGGCATGTTGGGGGCCTCCAAGGGCCGGCTCTAGGCATCTCAAAGGAGTGTTTAGAGTCCCCGAAGGGCATGGGAACCGGACGGGCAGCGTAGGGCCAGGACGGCCTACGTTGGGCACAAATGCGGCCAAGAGGTTCCGTGTGACGTGCAAGGTTGCTCCGCGGGCTGCGAGATATTTGGGGCAACACCTCTCGTGCGAATCCGCGGGCTGCGAGATATTTGGGGCAACACCTCTCGTGCGAATGGGTGATCGAGGCAAGCACTCCAAGACTTCGTGATCTAACTCATGGCACGCGCTATCGGGTTCTAGCCGTCCATGGGGGTCCGTTGGCTAAGATGAGCGGTCGTGGGGCGACGCCGCACTGTGGGCAAGTTATGTAGCCACGCCGAAAGGCAAGAAGGCATGTCGGGCATGCCATGCGAGATCTAGGCAGGATGTCGGCATATCATGTGGGCCTCGGACTTAAGGTGCGGTCCTACTCGGGCGAGGCATAAAAGACGGCCACGACGAGGACGTGCGCCAAAGATGCCCCGAGTGTGTGTTGGACATGAGACGGGAGTTGCGAGCGCATGCGGAGCGCCGTAATGCCGAGGCGGAGCGAGGATGCTCCTTGCCATCGAGAGATGCGTCGGCGGGTTCCGAGATTGTGGGCGAGATGCATGGCGGCAGACTAGCTAGTCGGGGCCGGCCGCTAAAAGACGCTAAGGCGTGCGTGCCGAGAGCCTCGACGAACATGGGCAATTTGGATAGGCGAGCGCAAGGGCACGCGGTGCCGCGCAGGGATGCGTTCAGATGTCGTGCTAGCGAGCTTC
>NW_011628180.1:0-3997 GCF_000512975.1 Sesamum indicum
TCAAGAGAGAAACAATAAAAAATGCAGTCTCGAATAAGTTTAAGCCGAGCCTCAGTCTAAACAGCTTGGGTCACTCTGCTTGACTTACGGCCCTGTTGTAGTTGACTTTGGAGGTAATATGCATGGGCACTTCAGACTTAGGTACGGTATTTATTGATGGGATGGTGCTATAGCACATATTCAATAACCAAGAAAGTACTAAAAGTTCAATTTACGATAAATTAACATTGTAAAATAAAAACAAAAATCCAACATTATCATAACTGCACCAAACAATAAGCAATAATCGAACAAAATCGACAATCATGGTTTTTTTACCAATCAATAATTTATTAAATTTGCTAGCATAGCTTCATCTTTAAGATGTACCTACTATACTTCTTCCAAAACTACACATTCACGTACAAAACTATCAATAAACTTTAAAATTCAAACTAAACCAATGAGAGAGAATGAGAGATATACCTGTTCAGTGACAGACCACTTTGAATTGAGAAACTGGCTGTAAATGTCGTACAACCTTTGCTTCTCAGCTTCTGAAACTGATGATTTAGGCATTTAGCCTTGGATGCCATGGACTCCAGAGGAGCACCCGTGATAATAGGCATATTTCCAGTTCCACTGCCATCTTCCCTGTCCAAGAGCAAATGAACTGCTTCAAGTTGTGTGTCAGAAAGAAGTGCTTGAAGGTCCGCTCCACTAAAGCCTTTAGTCCTGTGAGATATAGCGTTCCAAGTTAACATTACTGGCCATTGGTAACTGCATGGAAATAGTCAAATTAGTAATCATGAAACATATGAATAATTGCAAATATTTTTCTTACTAATTATATATCATCTAGCAAACACTGCGCCCATATAAAGAAGATTAATAAAGAAAATACACCTAGTATCTTGCAGATTACTGATCAAGAGTTACAGACTTAGATTTCCAATCAATCACTCACTAAGACGTCTTGCTTTTCTAAAGAAAATAAAACAAACAATGACCTGAAACTCGCAATGCTAGCAATTGAAGACAAAGGCTAGATGAAATTATAGTTCACGTAGAGATGTCAAGTTAAAAAATCATTTCCACGTGATTATTGTCAGTGACCCTGTTACTTATTGCAAAGGGCCGTCATAATTATCTGGACAATAAAACTACTAAGCACGATCTCAACCATGGTTTTTCCCTTTCATTTACTTCATTTTACTTGTTCTTAGAATGGGAAGAAGCAACAGAGAAAGAAACAAACAAAATGAAGTTCATTGATCTTCAAAGGGAGAATTAGAATGACCTTTGCATTGTTCCATATTTTCAATTCATAATTTAACAATAAAACAACGGAATAAACCAAGATAAAATGAAATATGAGCCAAGGTACAACCACATTCTGAAGATGGGCAAGATGTAGTTTCAAGTGGACTTAGTTCAATTTTAAGTTAATACTTAATGCAGGGCAATTTCTTCTTCAGGCACTGCACCAGCATGACTGATTGCAGATACTGATGCAAGAAGATGAGGGAATGCTCAAGTAGCACCTAATATGTTTTTTCTTTGTCAAAATGCAAAATCTGCAGCATTTACCTCAGGGGACTCCAAGTTTGAGTTTAATGTGAATAGGAGGTCTTTTGCTAATTTATTTTTCAGCATGCTTGCAAGTTTAGGGGTTAGTAAAGCTCTAAGGGCATCAGCTGCAGCCTGATTGTAGGGTGTCGGGATCTCCTCGTCAACCAAACCACTAAGCCTTGACAAGGCATGAGATGCTTTTACAGCATGTATTTTTTTGCTATTTGAACGCTAGTTCCAACACCATGTGCATCTGTCTTATCTGATTCCTCTGCCGTCGAATCATATTGGAGCAACAATGGTATAAGGTACCTGAACAAACAAAAAGTGACCCTATAAAACCACAAGTTTCTAAAATGGACCTGGATTCAAACAAAATAATCCACCTGAGAAAGACCATAAAGCAGTTTGCAACAGTGGAGTGGTTTTTAAGATATAACAGGCACATAGCAGCTGATGCAGAGGCCTTCAAGTTCACAATGTTCATAAACCATAAACTTCCACAGTGCCGTAGAATAATGAAATTTTGTCTTTCAAAGAATAGTCACCATAAAGTACCTTCAACACAATAGTTCCAAGATTTTTTTCAATTTTAAAATAAAAGTTGGACTCTCTTCGCAAGCAAATTGACTCAACAAAAGGTACCGAACAAATAAACATTAACTCTATGAACCCTCAAGTTTGTAAATGGACCTCGATTCCAGTAACAGACCACAAGAGAAAGCTATAACATCAAGGTACGGCAGTTTTTTGAGAAACATCGGAGTGGTTTTTGTAAGATGTAACAGTCATGTGCCAGCTGATGTAGTGGCTTCAAAATTCATATTGTTCAAAAGCTTCATGTAGAAAAAGTACATTCTGCCATTCAAAGAATAGTCACCACAAAGCATCTTCAACACTACATGAGCACAAAGAGCATTATAAATAGACCAATATGGGTATCCATATATGAGCTACGAAGAATTATATGGGCAAAAGAGTGAAAAGTAATGAACGAATAGAAGCTAAGTCACTGAGCAATATGTCACCTGGAGCCAGGTTAAGCGATAAATATAAAAGGACGGTCAAGAAATCCATAACAGAAACAGTAATGTTCTGCAAACTTCCAGAAACTAGAATCTCATGCTAGAAAACTGATGAAAGCATAATCATAACAATATAATGATCTATCTTACCACAGTACACCAGCCTTCAGAAGGGCATTTTGAATTTCAGACGAGATAGAAAGGTGAGAGCAATGGTCTGCAGGGCAGCATCAATAGCAGCAGGAACAAGCTCAAGTTCAGTGCAATGAACAATGTCATCAACTAATCCTGAAAATTCGAGCATCTTAGTTCTCGCACTTTCAAACTGACTCAAAACTGAAAAGGTTGGGCATTATGCTAGCAACAATAGTAGCTGGCAGGAGTTGTTGGTTGGACCACACACATGCAACGGGAAAGGAGTGTTGCAAGAAGAGGTATTCCACCATCTCTCACAAGCACCTGAAAGTTAAATATGTGGAAATAGCATAAGCAAAAGTACATTCACAAAGTACTTATCTAAAGAGGAATGATATGGAAATTAAAGGCAGATGATGAATTTACATCAACCAAACAAGCTCCGAGGATGCAACTAGAAGATGTGCTCGATCAGAGGAAAGAAAATTGTTATCATCCTTGTCCACTGTAATGGCACTTAAGAGCATAGGATATCCAGCATATTTGAATGGCATCAATACATTCCCATATCGCCTATACATAGAATACATTGGCCCTTTAAGAGAAGCAACAACCTCCAAGTCTGGGGACCTTGCAGTCCTTGCATGGTCACCTAAGGAAGAGGAATAAGAAAGCAGTAGATCACTAAGAAAATATGAAACATGGAACTCAAATATGAAGAAATACAACCAATTAAAGAGGATTGCATTCCGGCCAAAGACATGCCTCATAAAAACCCTCATACGTAGGGTTCAACTTAGGAATTTTGTCCAACTTTGCTGATCATAATACAAGAATCCAAGAAGTTTACTGATTGCAGAATGAAATATTAGATGGAGGCAACAAAACCAAATGGAAACATATGTAAGTAGACCAAACCTCATAGGAAAGCCCTATGATTTACATTTTCACTCTTCCGCAAAAGCCACTTAAATTTATATATTTAAATTTATTTCTTGGTCCACACCTTAAATTGATGTAGTATCATATCTAAGAATTAAATATATATATATATATGGTCCCGTGTCCTTCCTAGTTCCAAGATATATTTAAAACCCATACTGATATCCATTTATGTGTAAAAAAGCATTTGGCTCATCTTGACAGCATAAATACCTTTAGAGCACTTTCTACCAGTCAAATAAACAGCTTAATTGTGAAAACGGCATCTAAACAAGTCGACTAATTCATTTGAAATAAGATCTGGCAGCTTATAAGATCCCTTGTCTATATGTTCTTTTTTTTTT
>NW_011628180.1:4084-4411 GCF_000512975.1 Sesamum indicum
CACTGCCAGACTCCCTCCCTTCAGGATTTTTGTTTGGATGATACTTCATTGCAAGTTTCCTATACTGTCTCTTGAGCTTTTCCTCATCAAATCAATAAATCTGCTTTGATATATTAGGTATCTCCTCAACTGACTCAAAACTTGGTTTCTTAGGGGCGTCGTCTCTGGATACTTCATCAATGGAAATCTCTAGTATCTTGCAAGCTTCTTCTTCAGAAAGATCCATTGGCCTTCGAGTTATTTCATCTTTCTGGATATGTCACTGGTGGCATTGGAGCATAGTCATATAAGGAATGACAATGCTGTGACAATTTCTGAGCTGAGGGA
>NW_011628180.1:6139-6554 GCF_000512975.1 Sesamum indicum
AGAGCTAGAGTAGTTCAATACAAGTCAGCAGACATGATGGAAACAGGGGAAGCACAGTTCATGGTGATCCTGATTGGCATCACGGTACCATTCTGGATGGATACACGTATAGACAAAAGGATACCAATTCAAGGCCTAAACCCAATGAACTCCAATTCTCAAATTGAACAGCCTGCTTAATTATTTCAATGTTTCAGATCTAAATCTATTAACAAGTTGCATATTTCAGAGACCAAATACAATAGAAGGGTTTTGGGGGTAGCTGATCATAAACCAATCTTGACTAGCATAATCATTCATGATACATGTACTCACAGAGCTTCACAACTCAGTAAATTACTAAATGAAACAATACTTGAGCACGAGCTTATCACTTTCAATCTTACCCAAACTGACTAAAAAAAAGTAATATCAC
>NW_011628180.1:7089-11961 GCF_000512975.1 Sesamum indicum
TTTCCAAGAGACCATTTCTGCGTGATACCAGAAGAGGATCACACATAAGAAAAGAAAACAAACCTAGAACATAACGAGACTGCAAGATCATATGATAACTGGAAGCGAGACACCATTGGAGGACACCTAATAGCTGCACTATGTATTGCAGCTTCTCTTGCAACACTCGACGATTCAGTATTAGCCATATCAGCAACATTTCCGCAATAATATCCTAAAATAATAATAAGATCGAATAAACAGAATAAGCACTTTAATTTCAGATATTGATATTAAATAACTTCTCTAGATAGATCAACATAAATATCGGTAGGAATTAAGCCAGTACAAGTGACTTACCAGGACTGAACCCCGAGTGATAAGCTCTTGGGAAGTGACAACAAATTCTCGAGCTTTTTGCACCAGTAGTCAAGAAAAACATTGATTTAAGAGAGTGACTTACAATGCAATCAAAGATTAAATCATTAAAGATGCAGAACAACAAAAAGTAACACAGACCTAATATTAACAAATGATGGTATCTAATTGTATCTGTTGATTTTCAATGGATAAGAAAATCCCTAGCAAAATGCTAAGTCCTCAAAGGTACCTAAAAGATTTTTACAGTACTTATGTTCCATATATTCTTCTCATGATGTAATCTTTTTTTCATTTAAAACACCTTGTCGTGAGCTAATAACTCAATACCACCCAATATCTATTGTCGAGTATGGACTTGAATTTTACTCCTTCAACACTTCAAGAGCATAAAAAGATAAATGCAGGAGAGCACTAACACACCTAGCCCCTCAAAAGAATAGCTCGCACTACCAATGAACTAATGAATGGGTTCTGCATAAGAGTGTAGGGGACAAATGATAAAGATGATATGACAGCATATAAATAGTCACCTGCACCACGGAACACCAGCACTAAGAAGCACATCCAGGGACATCATCTGGTGTCCTCACCAAGTGTAGCAAATGTAACTGAAAGATATCTGATGAACTTCATTAAAGAGTAAAAAGAAGATGGAACACAAAAAAGGAATCTGATTTTATTATCAATTATTAGTTAACAATGATTCGCAACCTCACATACCTGGATAAACCGCATTCATGGGCCAGTATAGATTAGAAGTGAAAAATTTATAATACTCGTCTATATGCACCATGGTAGACTTCTTTAACTCTAACATGCAAGCACATACATTTTCCTTTTAAGGGGCGGTCATGTAAGATGCACTACTGCTATTTTAATAAATAAGAAAAGAAAGGACTGCCGCAATGTCATTAAAGTTATTGCCTCCAACAGAATGAAATACTATGTGCACATAATCTCAAATCAAAACTTTATCATATTACACTTTATTATTGACCCACCCAGTTCAATCGACCCAGTACCAAGTCATACGGTTCACCAGTTGTACCACTGGATCGAACGGTTTTCATGAAAAAAAGCAGTTTTTTTGGCTCCTCCGGTTTTTTGGTTTCAACTGGCCCATTTTGTGGCCTGGTTGGCGTTTTGGACAGTCCAACTGTCCGGGCGTGGGTTTCAAAACCTTGGTTTGGTTTCCATCATGTTTCTTACTTTTTGGATCTTTGGGTGGGTGCCGGTGTTAGCAAGTGAATGAACTTGCATCCATGCCTCCCCTTCCGTGGATGAATAATTGGCAGTCACGAGTAAGCAGAAGATAAACTGCTTTTTTCCTTTGGCGCTTGTTGGGTCTAAATGAACTTTTAATATGACAGGAGTGCTACCCAAGTATTTCAGTTCCGAATGGTCAGTAGCTCAGTTCCGTTTGCCTGAAGGATCCCAGTATATTGTGGCTTTTGGTCACCAGAAGAATACAGTGGTAATTCTCGGCTTGGATGGAAGGTTAGTTCTCATAATCCCATCAGGACTGCTTCAATTAGTAGGAGCTTTCCCACGTTCTAGTTCATATGCAGATACCGGCTTCTGTTATATCTTCTCTGGTACCCAGTGTCTGGAAAGTCTGGCCAGTGTACCCTTCCCTCCAAAAGTCACCCAACATGCACACCCCTAAGATCTATCTTCAAATGTCATGTTGCCAGCTGTCTCGCTTATTTAGAAAATAAATTCATTTGTAATTGGGATAATATGCAGTTTTTACCGCTGCAAGTTTGACCCAGCAACCGGCGGGGAGATGACACAATTGGAGTATCACAATTTTCTCAAGCCTGAAGAAGCTTTTTAGATGGGCTGGATAATGTGCATATTTTTGCACCGTATGCTCTGGTCATCTTTTTCCCTACTAATTTGTGGATCCATGATCATGTAAATATCGAGTGTAAAATGTAAATTTAACCAACAGTTTGAAGCTGGGTAACCTATGAGGACCTTAAATTGTGAAAATGAAAAAAAAAAAATGTCAGCTGTACAAATTTTATTTGTTTGGAGATAATCTTTCATCCAGTTCTGTACTTGGTATGGTCTTTATGGTAGTGTGGTATATTTGTGGGGAATCAATCTCTCTGGTAAGAGATATAGATGGGTCCAGTGCTGTTTTGTCATTCTTGAAGGCTGGCAAATAGGGTTTTGCGATGGATGTGTATCGTGTTATGTATTGTGAGAGAGATGGCTGAGTATGTTACAAAATTATCCTGTGGACTACATTGGAGTGCTGGCTTGAAAGTGGTGTAAGTAAATATTTTTTAAGGACAATATTTTCATTTAGTGTTTGAGGGTTATTTAATAGTATGAAATATGTATCTAATCGTTTATTGATATAAGGATCAGTTACCAGAGGAAAAAAGATCATAGTATAGCAACTAGCAACAACCTTGGAAAAGACTCGAATATGACAAGGAGGACCAGAAAGATTGTTCTGTTTAAGAGGGCCCCCAAGATCAAGAATTTTTTAGAATGAGATAAAACAGCATGTAAGGAACAATACAATAACGCCCCTGTACGTTGTTGGAATTCATGTGGATTTATGGATCAGACCACATATGATGATGATATTACATAGTTAATTATTCTACTGTCAACATAGTTGAAAACATACTTGTCAAGCAGTTGTAACACCTCTCAACCTACAAACCAAGGAAGGATTGTACTCCTTAACTTACGAACTACTGACAGTATAATATATAATCCCTTAGTGAACCATTCTGAACCTACAACGCTCCAAAAATTCAACCCTTAACTAATGCAAAGATGTTCACACCCGCACTCAGTCCACCAGCTCCAGTGAACCAAGTGTTCTCATCACACACACGTGTTCCAGCTGTGTTATTTGTGCAAATCAAATTGAAGGATCCGCAGCTCTAGTCGGAGGATTCCTATGATGAGACTACGTACGGCTTCAGTTCAGAGTGTACTCTTCACTTGAGCTGGTGGATTGGCTGGGAGTGCAAACATGTTTCCAATGCGATTGATTCAATATAATAATAGTTTGCTACAAGTTTGTGCTTACAAATCACTTAATCAGTGATGGCAATCAAGGTCCACGGACACCCTGTCTCCTCTCCTCAGCAGTACAGAGAGTTCTTCTCTGCATAGCAGAGATACATCCCGAATACCAATTTTTTTTTAACCAAAACCACCTAGAGGTGGGGGGAGCTTTTCGGAGTCCCCAGTCCTTCTATATTAAAACGCCCAAAATAGTTACAACGGGGAGGGCTACCTCCCTAGAATTTCTAGTAAAGCTATAAACAAGGAGTACTACTCCCTTACAAATAGAGCAACAAAAAACAAGGAGTACTACTCCCTTACAGCAAAAGACTCGAACAGGTGTCGTATAAAAAGTATGGCGAGTCAAAAAGGTTTTTGTTATCCCACCACGTCGTGGATCGCACAGCATAACTTAAATTACAGTTCATCAATGAAATCCAATCCTCAAAGTGTAATAATCACTAAAATTATACCTATCTTTATATACCAAACCATTAATTATATTTTTCAGATTAAAACACACCTACCACATATATAGACGTATTGGGCCAGCGTGGACTTCCAGCGCGAGTCCTCAAAGAATAAGTCGAATCGTGCGACGAACTCTACTGTGTCCTCAATTGTGTATCAGTGGGAGGGGGTCTTCCTCTATTGACATGCACAAGAGGAAGTTGGTAAGTAAATAATAGTAATTTTAATGCTTTACCATTATATTATAAAAAAGATGCTAAATGTTTTTCTTCTACAGGAGGCAAAGGTCCGTTGCCCCCTAAGCAGATGGAGTTATTTGAGATGTGCTACAAGAAAAAAGTGGATGGCGGTTGGAGCGGGCCGAGGGCGGGTTCGCATAAGCTTCAGATCTATTAACAAGTTGCATATTTTCGAGAACAAATACAATAAAAGTGTTTTGGAGGTAGCTGATCATAATTCAATCTTGAGTAGCATAATCATTCATGATCATGTACTCACAAAGCTCCACATCCCAGTAAATTACCAAATGAAACAATATTTGAGCAGAAGCTCATCAGCTTCAATATTACCCAAACTGACTAAATACAGGAATATCTCGAATAACATCTACATAAGACTAAACTGTACAGGAAATCCTAATTTGAGGATTGTTCAAACAGCAGAAACACCCTCTCACTCACAATATGGTATTAGAAGATGAATGTATTCAACTTGGAAAGGAGACTGAACTGTTCGTGGTAATAACCAACAATGATAAACTGTGAAGGCCCTTTAAACCATCAGAAATTGAAGCTGGTTCTTGAATTAGAAGATAAAGAGGGATGAAAATTGGATTTGGACAGGTCAAGGGGACCAAACATCATAAAAGTGGCTTCCATTAAAATTTCATGTAATAGAATTCATCATTCACAAAAAGAACTAGCATGGTTCTGAAAATTAATTGTTACAAGTCATAAGAAAAGCGGAAATCTCTGCTCACCAGATGCATACGAGATTATTTGCCTT
>NW_011628180.1:12306-12604 GCF_000512975.1 Sesamum indicum
CCTCATTACATGGCGAAAAACTTGTGTTTTCTTGGTACTTATGTTTGAGAGTTTAGTACAAATTTCAGTCTCATTCCACCTCATTGATCGATTTTGCTTGTCATAACTTAATGATATATTATTTACCTTGACTATGACAACAGCTTTGTCAGAGTGGTGCATGTATCACCATAAAAATGCAGACCAGATCAGTGCAACATAGGATAAACATCTCTAGGTCTAAGGTAGTTCAGAGAGTACCTCTTCTGTCCTTGCTAGTGATATCCTCCGCAACAACAAAACTAAAAGAAATGGTTTT
>NW_011628180.1:14042-21239 GCF_000512975.1 Sesamum indicum
TTCAAAATAATTTTTTAGATGATGTTGACAATTCCTCTAGAAAAAAACTTCACTATATATAACAATACAAAATAAAAATTATGTAAATCTTTTAGAAATTATATAAAATAAATGAATTGAAAATTTATAGAGTTTATTCAAATTTCATACTAATTACAAAAGTTATAAATTTTGGATAATATTTATTTTAAATAAAAAATTATAATAATTGAGATTATGTTTTTTTGTGATGACTATAATAAATATATTTTAGAGGGTGCAAACAATAAGGGTATTTTTGTTATAAAGCTTTTGGTCCATATTATGAGGGAGTTTGTTATATTTTATAGTTTAAAGGGGTATATATGACGATTTTATGTATACTTTAGGGATGGAAAGTGCATTTGACCCAAAATTTTATTTTATTTTATTTGACATTTTCAATTGAGGATTTTTACAATCAAAACTAGTATAGTAAGTTCCGTTTACAAAATTTTTTTATATTTATACATTTGGTTGTTTTTGTTATAAATGTTATTAACTCAAGTTTTTATATATATATTTTATTTTGTTGTGAAAATATGGCATAGCAAAATAATATTGCTATTGCTATTTATTTTAGAGGTCAATGAATTTATTCATATGATTGTGTGAGTTATAACTACTCTTTAGTCATATTTATGAAAATATATTATAGTACTACGTTTGTTGAACTAGAGTCGATTTTGTATGAAAAACTTGGTCTTAATGTTTGATACAAAGTTATGTGAGATAACATATATTGAATGGGATAGTTACACCTCCCATTCTTAAGGTTTGGTGTAACTACACGTAAATTTTATGTAATTTACAAAAATTAAATCTAGTATTCCTAAAGTTTGTTTATGTTACTCAAAGTTCACAAAATTTACTAATATGAATAAATAAATGAATGAAAATCCATTATTACCCCCAATTTACTTATTATTGACTTATTGCAGGTCAAACAAATCTTTTTATAGCCAAACTACCCTACATCTTCACATGTTAATGCATGTAAGGAAGTATATTTTCTAGTTTAGTCAGAAAGTATTATTTTACTTGAAATAAGTCAATTGGGCGTAAATATGAATTGTCATCCTTTTTTAAAAAAAATATTAGCAATTTTTATGAATTTTAAGTGATAGATGGGTAAATTTATTAGATGAAAGCAAACCTCATGAGTACTAAATGTAAATTTTCAAACCACAGGAGATCTACGTGTAATTATATCAGATCTCAGGGAAAGACAGTGTAATTATTTGGGCCAAATTGCATAAAACCCCCATGTAATTTAAAAACTCAGCAAAAGTCCCCCTTCTAATTTGAAAATAGGCAAAAAAACCCCTATGTCTATTTTTTTTGGATAAATGTAAGTTTCATTAATAAAATAATAGTACAGTACAACATGGTGGTTATCAGTTGGTGTCTCCCCCGACAGGTCAAGGGATACGCCAAAAACTAAATAAAGTTCGTGTACTGACTAAACTAGGTAAAGTAATGCTATGTATCCGCTGCCTGATGTCCTCAATAATTACTACTGCCATGGTGCTGGGTGTCCTTTCAGTTTGCTCGAATCATCTCAAATTCCTCTCCTTCCAAATGTGGTAAACACATGATGCTAAAGCGCTCGGTAAGACATGTTAATAATGTGCTTACCCCTCCATTTCCGGGACGCCCATGTAATATCCGTCATCCAGTCTCTATTGGGCCACGAGAATCGTACCATTTTTCGAATTTTTGTGAGACACTGTCGACTAAATCTACATTGAAAAAATAAGTGGCCATGTGTCTCCGTCGCTCCCTCGCTGCATAGAATACACGGGCCAAGGTGGGCTAGCCATGGTTTATCCATCGTAGCCAACTTGCCAGGAATAGCAAGCCATAGGATGAATAAGTGACGTGGAATCTTGAGGGATCCCGAAAGTAGCGAGGACCAGTCTACTTTCTGTCCAGGTGGATCAAAAAGCCTGTAAAGAGCGTGAGCTGTAGGAAGCCCATGATTGAACCTCCAAATAATGCGGTCCTCCCCTCCATGGATAGTGGGTAGTACATGTGTGATTTTCAAACACTCAAAATCTGTGATAGAGGGCCAATGCCACTCTCCTCCACTAATCACCATACTGAGTTTAGTTGACTCCTCCAATCTAAGTAACCTCGATCCACGTGGGAATCTGTCACTAAGGGGTCCCAGATGATGCCATGGGTCCTGCCACAAGTAGAATCTCCTCACATCTCCTATCTGATAATCCACCATAGATCGGAGGAAGATCCGTAAATGGAGGATTTTCCGCCATACCCATGATCCTCCATGCTCTCTAATCGTCCAGATGGAAGTATCTCGTAAACGACCTTGGTAGAGCCATTCAACCCATATTGAGGTCCTATCGCACCTGATGATATGACATAGTTTCTTAGCCATTAATGCACGATTCTAGATAGTAATATCCTTGAATCCTAGGCCTCCATCCTCCTTCGGTCGACACAGGTCTTTCCACGCAACCTTGGCATAACCACTGGTTGATGTCCCTTTCCACAAGAAAATCCGCAGCCTCTTCTCAATTTCGTTTGTAACTTTCTTTGGCAGTATGAACGTGACATGAGTACAGATTTAATAATTTGTATGCTGCCAGCATAAGACAGTGCAATACCCTCCCAACCAGCAATACGTTTATCAATTTTCACCAATAATGGACGACAATCAGCAATTGTTAAGCGAGATGATAAGAGAGGTAGCCCCAAATACCTTATCGGTAAGACACCCTCATGAAACTCGAGTGTTGTCAGCATCTCCTTGCGCAACCCTTGGGCTGAACGTGAGATAGTAAGATGACTTTTCTGCACGTTCAGCCTGAGCCCCAACCATATAGCAAATCGATCCAATCCTATGTTAATAACTCCAATAGAGTCCATATCAGCATGACAGAATAACAACAAGTCATCAGCAAAGCCCAACTGAAAAACCCTGGATGTGTCACATTTCCAGTGGAAGGAAAATAATTCATCCTGATTAATCAACTGTAGTATACCCAAGTGTAGTACTTCCATTACAAGCACGAACAAGTATGGCGGAAGAGGATCTCCTTGTCGAAGCCTTCTGGCCCCCTTAAAGAAACCATGAGGTTTCCCATTCAGCCCAACAGAAAATGAAGTTGTAGTAACACACACCTCAATCCACTTCACGAAATTAGAGGGGAACCCAAATAACTCCATCACCGCGATCATAAAGTCCCACTCCACCATGTCGTATGCCTTCCGAATGTCCACTTTTAAGGCACATCTGGGTGGTAGACGGGCCTGGTTGTAGCCTGTAAAAGCTCCTACGCCAACATAATATTGTCTCCAATGCTTCGACCGGGTACAAATGCCGCTTGGCACGGACTAATTAGTTTGTCCAATATCACACTCAACCATTGGATAATGAGTTTGGCGATAATCTTATATAATACATTACAGTAAGATATAGGACGAAAATCGCCAACGGACATAGGAGAGTGTACCTTGGGTATAAGCGCCAGAAGTGTAGTATTTATCTGCTTCAGAATTCGTCCCGTAGTAAAGAAATCCAGCACTGCCGACGTCACTTCCTGCCCTACTATAGGCCATGCAGCTTTGAAAAAGCCCGATGAATACTCGTCCGGCCCCGGTGCCTTATCCTCAGCAATGTCAAAAACTGCCTGCTTGACATCTGCTGGTGTGAATGGCAAGAGTAAAGAGCTAACGTCCTCTTCATTCAATAGATGTCTCACCCATGGTCGAAGGAACCGCAGATCTATCACGTCTCTCCTTCTTTCCCCACCAAGCAGGTTTTGGTAGTACATGACAAACTCATCGACTACCGGTTGTGGTTCTCTGTGAGTGGCTCCATGATCATCATTGATTTGTAAGATTCTCCTCGCCGATCTCCGTTGAGCAATCTTACGAAAGAATACCTGGGAGCACTGGTCACCCCCTTCATCCACTGCATTTTTGCTCGTTGTTGGAGCATACTTTGTTCAAGTTTGGCTGCTTTGGCTAGTATGAATCGGCAACAATGTTCTAGCTACAAGAATAATTCATCCTGTCTATTAGAACTGACAAGCAGTTGCACCATCTCAAGAAACCCTTTAGCCAGCTGGACATTATGTGATAAGTCTTCCTTATTCCTCCTCTCCTCTCTAAACACTGATTTAAGTGCTTTGAGTTTTCTTGTTACCGCATACATAGGCACCCCAATAATGTTATGTTGCCAAACCTGTTGCACACTGGGAATAAACGCTGGTGATAAGGTGAGGTAATTATCGAATCGAAACATACCTCCATATTATTGTTGACTATCCCCGTATAGATCTGTGGTGAGTGATCTAAAGTACGTGGGGTGAGGCTAGTGTAAAAAGATGTTGGAATCGAGCCATCCATCTATCATTAATCATCATTCGATCCAACCTTTTCCAAAGATTCCGTGGACTTGCACTGCAGTTATGCTACGTATACCATTCTCCCTGCATCGGTAATGGTAGTAAACCTGCATTCTGAATGCAGTCATTAAACTCTTCCATTGCCATTCGAATGTCTCTCGATGCTCCACATATTTCACTAAGATCTCGTACCACATTGAAATCCCCTCCAATAAGCCACGGGATATCAATAGTCTGCATGGCAATAGTCTTTAGGGAACCCCATAACTCCCTCCTGTCTGCCACCTCCATAGCTCCATAAATCACAATAATGACAATTGACTCACGTAGTGACCGTATATAAACAAGGCAATGGATGAATTGCGTACCACATTCAACAACATCACCGATTACCAACCATTCCATAATCCACAAACCATTTCCAATTGGGTAATAAGAAAGATTGAATAGCAGCTATATTATTAATACGACACGAGTTTCAAGAAGACCAAGGAATTGTAACCTAAACTCAGCAATGATATCCGTCACTGCTAGTTGATGGTCTCTTTTGTTCAGGCCACGAACATTCTATATTACTGCATTCAACATGGGTCACCAAGAATGGGGCTGCTTTGATTAGGATCCCGTGACATCTCATCTGCATCATCAAGTAAGTGTAGAGCATCAAACGTATTGTATACGACAATTTCCTTAGTAGAGCATCAAACGTATTGTATACGACAATTTCCTTACCCTTACCCTTTCGACTCGGCCTTTCGCCACCACCACGAGGAGGTTCACGGCCATCTCTCTGCTTGTCCATCTCTCATTCTAGTGGTATTGTCTCCTGGTCAGGCACTGGTGGCGGCCTCACAACTCCTGATTTAGGAACGTAAACAGTCACTGGTGGTATAATTGGTTTGGATGGTTTATTGAGTGCACAGTCCTTAACCGAGTGCCCTAATGTCATACAGTTTTGTATTATTGGAGGTATGTATGAAATTGTCTTCCGAGATGAATTATTGAAAGCATCAGCAATTTTGTCATCAATGCTCACATTAGAGTGTGTATTCAACGGAATATTACCCACAAACAAATTCGTGGGAAAAGAGCGTTCTTGTGTAGGAAGAGTGCTAATTTTGTCCATAGCATTGCTTATGTCATGCATTACATCAGCAGTTGCATCAGCGCTTGTGTCATTACTTACATCATCACATAGGTTAGCAGTGATGTCAGCGTCTGTGTCAGCAGTTGTGTCATGCCCCACGTCAGTAGTGATGTCAGCGTCTGTGTCAGCAGCTGTGTCATGCCCCACGTCAGTAGTGATGTCAGCGTCCGCATCAGCTGCTGTGTCATGCTCCACGTTAGCAAATTTCGGCGTCTTCTTAGTTCTCTCCGGCAGCACATTATTCACTGTATTCGTCGGCCAGAAAACCATCAGATTGGTCAGAAAGGTGCCAGCAGCAGACCCACTATCTTTACCCATCGTTTCCGTCAAGATCCGTTCACCTATCTTGTCAGAAATGCTGCTGCACTACGACTGATTATCAACCTTTGTTCCTGTTCTGTTTTCCATCGAATCTGTAACCGACAACGACGACGACAGTAAGTTTCGCCATACCTGACGCCTAGGCTTAGGAAGGACTGGTGCCGTTATAGAAAAACATCGCGTAACTGCCTCCTTCCCAAATCTTGATTCCCATTTGGATTTCAACTCACTAAGTGCTGCCATTGATTCAATATCTCCATCGTCGATTACAGAATGCGCAAGGCAAATGAACTCTATCATGTTGAGCATGCCCCTTTGATGTCTGCCATTGTTACTTTGTGAAGGTGCACCGCCAAACCCTAATTTTGGCCGGCGCACCGTATTCTCCATATTCGTGGCCAAGATTGCTTTTATGGGTAATGATCCGTCTTCTCTATTATTAGAAACCCTAACATCATCGTCTTCCATGGCTGAAACAACCAGAGTCGTTTCATCTTCCCCAAGCGTCGGTTCATATTCTACGGCGCGCGAAACGCTAATCCTAAGGATGAAGAACCAATATGTAAATCCACTTCTTTTCCGGCCAGAATTCCTCTCTTACCTTCCCAAGTCCATGCGAGTGTGAATGGTTATGAATCTCGCCGGTTTCCGCCTCCAAATCACCGTTCGTCTCTTCATCTTCCTCGGCGGAAAAATACGATTTGCCTCCAAACTTTTCCATGGCAGCCGTCCTGTTTTGCCCATCAACGTCAGCCCCAACTCCGCCGTCAGTTTCATCGTCGCCGGCGTCCTCTCCATCGCCGGCCGGAGAGAGAGAAGATAGGGTTTGAGGATTGCGAGTGTGTGATTTTTTTGGTGTGCTAGTGTGTGAGAGAGAAGAGAGAGAAAATTGAGAGTCCATTTTTTTTGTTTGGGACTATGCTTTGGTTTTGGCTTGTTGTGAACCCCCCTATGTCTAATAAATACATAGTAATTAACCACATAATAATAAGCAACATTAACTTAAAAAAAATGAGAAATTACACTTTCTTCCAAATAGTTCTAAAATTACACACACCATTCAAACTTTCACACTTAATCCATTAGGAATTGTCCGAAAATATTGATAAAATTTTAATTTTACACTTATAAAAATAAAAATATAGAGTTAAATCAATTTTGACCCCTGTGATATAATAAAATATAAAAAATCCCCTAAAAGGGAAACAAGCTTGCTTTAATAAAATCGTGCAAAACAACTAAATTTTGAACGTTCTCAGAATTCAACGAAACTTGACCCAAACGTAGATCTAGACCCAAGCATTTGTGTTATACATTTGCTAAGCGTAATAATAA